>NW_019724595.1:402902-523299 GCF_002891405.2 Cryptotermes secundus | reverse complement strand
AGATAGATAGATAGATAGATAGATAGATAGATAGATAGATAGATAGATAGATAGATAGATAGATAGATTTCAGACGTCAGAGGATATTAAACACGTGTCAGTGACCTGAGACTATGAGGATGTGCTTGTGTGAGGTTGTCATTGTTCTGTTTTCATGTCCGACACGCGTTCTTGAAGCGCTTGCACTGTTGCAGCGTTTTGATATCCTGTCACGCTGTTGACACAAAATAGCCTCACATTAGGATGACAAATTACCGCTATTCCGGATTACTGTTGATATGGGATGACTGTCATATTGCACCGAATGAAGGCAGATTAATCATTTCATCAATAGCCATGTAACACATATTGTAGTTGTAAAACAAAATAATTACCAGTGCTGTTTAAAAATAATTACATTTGAACCGGCGGCACACTGACATGCAGTGCGGTCGTGTTGGATTCTCTTGGGGCTGGCTCAGTAATGCCGTCCGAGTTTAAAGTTGTGAACAAACACAGTAATTGAATTACTTTGAAATACTTCAGAAGAATTTTGGGAAAACAAGTAAGCTTGCCGCCCTTCGCAGTGGGCGCGCAGTCTAAGGCACGAAACGTTTTCGCCCGCTCGAACACTGGGGTCGTGGGTTCGATTCCTACTCGAAGCATGGATGCTTGTGTGCGATAGCTAGCGGCTTTGCGACATGCTGATCTACCGTCCAAGGAGTCTTACCGACTGTGTATAGGATTCAGAAACTGTAAAAGAGGGCTGTAGAGAGAGAGAGAGAGAGGCAGTAGATGCTTCTTGAACCCGTTTTCAAAGTAAATAACCCTCACGGAACTGAGCCATTCTTGGGAAAGTTAGGTCCGATAGGCACAACTGGCCCCGAAAGTCTCCACCTTCAATGGAACCCAAAAGTCCATTACAGTAAGTTGATTAATGTCGCCATTGCCGATACATTGAGTATATTAAGATGGTTATAAAGTGCCAGCAATTTTGTCTAAATCTTGTAATGATATAATAATTACGCCCCAATATGTTTTTACTTTAAATTGCCATTTTCAGAAAGGCCTATGCTAAAGAAAACTTTACGTAATTTACATACAGTATTTTAATTATCTAAATTAAATTACATTTTTAATTATTTAAATATTGTAAACTATAAATCCATTGCTAGGCAACGGTTCGGTAAACACGTTCCCGCGGAGACAGATTCTTGGTAAGCAGCGTAATGCTTACAAAAATACGCGACAATAAAGGACATTGATATCTAGGCAATGGAGCGGTAAATACCCCAACGAATTGTTGAGAGACGGTGTTTTCCGTGGAGTCCGCCCGCAGGCTATATACAGCGGAATTCTAAGTGAGCAGTGAGTAGTAGAGTCGGAGAACGAGAATGGAGCAAGTCTTAGGCAGTCATTTTTTGTGAGCTGTTGTAATTGATTTTGATTAAGAGATATTGTACAAGAAGGTGTTAATAAATCCAGTCATCCGATCCAGAACCCGTGTTGTTAGTCACGTAGTGAATAATGTGCTGAAGTAATGATGGACGGACGTAAGCGCTCCTCATGTTGTCTTGTCAACGTAATTCCGACGGTTATGTTATGTAAGGTAGAGTCATAATCGTCTTGTAGAATATCTGTCTGATATTGTGATCCTGTAGTTGCTCGTGTAATTGGAAGTGCTTGTGTGACCATGTTCAGGAGAATCCAACTTGCACTGTGTTCATGGCCGCACAACCATATCCTGTTTCTTTAACTTCTGTTTTAATAATGTCCTTTCATCTTTGCCTAGGTCTACTAAGATGTTTCTTCCTTTTCAGTTTTCCGTATTCGAATTGCGTATGAAGTCTCACCACCTCCACACGAGCCGCGTGTACCGTCCGTTTTATCCCCTTGGCTCTCTTCTTTCGGATCCGCATTCCTCATGTCAAGGAATATTTTACAGACTTTTACAACTTTTATCTTCCACTGTAAAATTTATTTTAATTCGTAGAGGCCTAATAGATTTTAGGCACATAACTAACAGCCTTTGATTTAGCATCCTCTTGTGTTCTATACATACGATTCTTGCAGTAATATCAGCAGAACGCCATACATTCAAATATAACTTTTGTTTCCTTGTTCATAAACATTATCCAAATGGTTATGTACCATACGGTCAAATGGTGAAATGTATAAGTGTAAATATGCGAATATGCAGGTAATAAAATTAATTTGAATGTTTATGCTGTGTGAAAAGGTGGGTAAACTGTATATAAGTATATACTCTTATAACTAGATAAATACGTGTATGTACTTATACAGATTGTCCCAGGAGGAATGGTCAATATTCAGGGAGGTCATAGTTTCCGTCATTCTAAGCAAAAATTGTATANCCACATATACACGGCGCCAAAGCCCAGAAGACTGCTTTCTTCTGTATTTGTACTTGTTTCCTATTCCGAGCGGTTTCCGAGACAGAGCTCCTTCACTGTGCAGTAATTTGGTTTCGGTTTGCCTCGCAATATTGTCTTTCCCTCCCGCATGTGAATCGGTGAGAAGTGTCAGTTGGCCGTTGTGACTGTTGCTAGTGACATTGCAGAAGCTTGTAAAGATGCCGCACATCTTCACAATGCCAAATGTGCTGCATGCCGTCCTCACACGATTCCTAAAGTCATTGATGCTGAAGGTGGAATTTTCGAAAATGTACAATACTAGGTAATCTGTACCAACTTTGTCACTGGAAAAATAAATACCGGTATTAGAAACAGTACGTAATATCTCTTTCTGGTCAACAATTTTGGAACTGTACAGTGAAAGAGTTTTATCTCGGAAACCGCAATGGGGCACATGTACGAGTACGTATAAACTGTCTTACTCAGAATGACCGATACTATGACCTCCCAGAATATTGGTCTATCCTCCTGGGATATTCCGTAAATAAAAAACTCAATGCCTTTTAGGCCGAAAGCGGACTATACCGACCGAGCGACCGCCGCTTATCAACGAAGTTAGTGTCAGCTTTTGCTGATAGAGGTGTCGAGTGGCCAGAGCAACGGATTCAACGGCGTTAATCTCGGTTTTCTAGACCGGAGCCGCTACTTTTCCATTCAAGTAGCTCTTCAATTATCCTCACAAGGCTGAGTAGACCTTGTTCCAGACCCACTACTTCTCAGAAAATCTGGTAGCCCCGGGAATCGAATTCGGGACCTCTGGATCTATGGCCAGGAATCTGACCACTACACCACAGAGGCGGTCGGGACATTCTGTATAGCTACATGAATATGACCACGAGATAGACATTCAGTTTGATAATTCTTATGCCGTAGGTGCCCATGCCCTCTTAGAATAGATTGCATTCTTGTATAAACGTGTATATAACCTGAAGATGAAACATATAGTGGGTAGAAGCATTGTGCGTGACCACAGACCTTTAGGCTTGCAGGCCTAGTAGCAGGTGAACTGTGAACTGGGGCTCTGAAGGGACCCTGAAAACTATTCTGAACTGGCCGAAAAATATCTTCAGGATTCAATTGGTTTCCGCTGTCGTGAATATTTCGGAACACGGCAGTTGGCCCCTCCGCTCTCTCGAGATGAACGTTACCAGTTGAGACAGCGCGGCAGGTATCTGTGGTAACCCAAGTAGAGCTACCCCTCTGCACAAAGAGCAGGGGACAATAGTGTTAAATTCCACGCATGCGTATCAGGGACACCAGATCAGGGATCAGTGAACTGTATCCCTTGTAAAATGATATCCAAGCCGAATCTTCATTAGGCTGTAATTTAGAGCCAGCGGCGATGTCTGGTCAGTGTGTACCTGTTCAGGCTACTGGAAGAACAGCAACGGCTGAGATGTTTCAGGGGAATTCAAGTTCTGAGAGACCTGAACCGAAATGCAAGTTCGGATTTGTGTGAGAGAGAACCAGTCGCAGTTCAGGCCTACAGAAGAGTGTCTCAATTAATTCTGGAGGATGCAACGTTTTATGTTCTGATAAGGCTGTTATTCTGTCATCAGTAGCAGTTCGTAGACCTACAGCCTCATCAGCTTACTGCTGCTAACCTTTCTTTAGTTTACTTTAATTGTTACAGTCAGAGTTAATTAAATCCAGGGAGTAAAGGTATAGTTGTGCCTGTACTTAACCAATTACACACTACGCCATGAAGGCGTATGGAGGTGTGGACGTGTAGAGAGCCACATGTTATTGTCCTGGTCACTAGTTGGAAGTGTGTGGTCAGATTCAAACCCCAAGCTAGGGGTCCCCGCTACCTAAGTGATAGGAGGCTGGGTGGGCCCAGAACCCCAGACTCCTAAATACAGGGATTATTTTTTGCTGAAGACAAGCAGCTCAGAATCTGTTGCGTTCTTTTTATTATTATTATTATTATTATTATTATTATTATTATTTAACGATATTCCCAATGTCTCGACTCTGTAGCGTCGGAGAGAGGGCTATTAATTAATATGGAACAGTTTGTAGAATGGTATTTGGCAGGGAAACCTAAGTACTCGGAGAAAGCCTGTCCAAGTGCTATTTCTCCTACCACAAATCCCACGTTACCTGTATTGGGAACATGGAGGGTCTGCAGCTGTGGAGCTCTGGCCCACCCCTGAGCATTCTCGAGGACACCCAAAAACTAGAACCTTCTCAAAAAGTACTGAGCTCCATGGGATTAGTTAATAGGTTGATCAGACACAGTTAGTTAGATATTTGTACTCTGACACTGAGTTCTATGAGGATAATTTTGGTTGTCCTTGTCTAAATATTACGGGTAATTTGTTTATGACTTTTTGGATGATAACGTCAAGTCACAACAGATAAGTTTCTGGAAGTCGTGTCCCTGATATATGTACAGTCACAGAACTTACACAGGAACCAGCTGCGCATGTGGCCTGCCCCAAAATTCCCATCAACATCTCCGCCTCGTTTGAGGCATTGCTGTTCTCACAGAACTTTGATCTTTTGAACTTAGTACATGATGCGCTTAGCATCTAGACAAGTAGCCTTTATTTTACAAAATAATTTCTATTTGATATGTACACGACCACGCGCTCTGATACCATCAATGACAATGTTTGTACGGAAGCTCTGAGCTCACATGCAACAGCTTCAGTTTGCCTACCTGGACACGAGGTGTCTCCCTGTCTGTCAGGCTTGGTATTTTGCGCTGAAACATCTATGCCGTATGATCCAAGTTTCAGGAACGATGTTCAACCATTTTGATGCAGCCTATCACGTGGAGTATGGATTATCACTTCACAATTATTTCTGTCTTTCATCCACCTAAATCACCCGTTCGTTGTCTCTTCCCCTATCTCTGTACACAATATGGAGTCCCTAATCTGGTCCCATCATGCATCACGACTTTGCCGCCGCCGCCTGTGTGGTAGCCATCTTGACAGCTCATGTTGTAAATCTATCGGCCGATTATCGGCAGTTGACATCCTGCATTGCAGCAAGTAAAGTGCCTGCCTTCACTACACCGGCCAGCAGACAGACAAGCTAAAACCATTTATCACATTGCACCTCTACCTAACAGGATAACAAACAGTCCAGGTACACTCTGTGGGATATCGAAATAGCTACAGGCTGTAGCATTTAAGGTTCTCACAGCCGTGGTTAAGAAGATATAGCGTCATGTAGCCAAATATTCGGAGGAAGATGTTGCCTCCATCATCAGGGTTGAAGATGCCTGCTTCACGTTGGTTCTTGCTTGTCTCATTATTCGATCCTGAAGATGGAGACGACCTGTTCCTCCGAAACGTCCGTTGACTTTTATTCCAAAAGACAGAACTCTTCATGGCTACAGGACACTCGGTCACTTAGTAAGCCTACCGCAATTCTGTCTTCCGCAGGTCGATATATAGTTGTATTTCACTAAAATGGATTCTTGGATTGAAAGGAAAATTATCTTTATCGGACAAATTCCCCGTCACAACAGAGAAGTAAAAAAGAGATTCACCCGAAACGCCTATCGACTTTCACCGGACGACACGTCTTTGTATCCCAAGAGGTAAAACAAGATTCTTCCTAGTCACCGCTTGTCCGCTTCAAATCCAAAAATCATGTAAGTACTTTGTGGGGCACACAGTAGCGCAGTTGGTTGAGACACTATGCTGCAAGTCTGAAGGTCACGGGTTCGATTCCCGATGAGGTCATTGAATTCTCTTCAGTTTACTTAATCATTCCAGCAGCACTATGGTCCTGGGATCGACTCACCCTCTAACAGAATTGAGTACCAGGAATCTTCTGGGTGGTAAAGGTCGGCCGACACGTAAGGCTGACAACCTCACCGTCATCTGTGAGCCGATTGTCTAGAAAATGTGGGAGCCTCGAAGTCTCACAACGCTTTGGGCCTCCACGTCCTGTTAGCTTTATGATGACTTTTGGCTTTTGTAAGCCTTCCGATTTAGTAAAATACAGGGACATTTTGACTTACTGAATAACTTACATTTCCAAGGAGCCTTTGCTGAAAAAAGTTTGTTTGTTTGTTAGTTAGTTAATGGCCA
The DNA here is from genome assembly GCF_002891405.2 of Cryptotermes secundus. Classification (NCBI taxonomy): domain Eukaryota; kingdom Metazoa; phylum Arthropoda; class Insecta; order Blattodea; family Kalotermitidae; genus Cryptotermes; species Cryptotermes secundus. The sequence goes on along the minus strand of NW_019724595.1, from coordinate 516,833 downwards.
CGTCTAAGGAAATAGGCTTCTCAATACCAGAATGCAGGGAAAAATCACAACTTAAAAAGAGCTAATACAGCTATTCAAAATGTGGGGAAAAGTCAGGTATTTGGGAATGACTGTGACAAATCAGAATTGTATTTATGAGGAAATGAAAAGCTGATTGAATTCGGGTAAAGCTTACTGCCATTCAATCCAGAACCTTTGGTCTTCTTGTCCTTTGTCTAGAAACGTAAGAATTAAAACAAAAAATTATAATTTTGATTCTAGTTTGTGTGGATTTGAAACGCGATCTGTGCCATTAAAGTAAGGAAGAAGTCCCAGATGTGTTAGGGAGCGGGGTGCTGAGAGCCTACTTATACACAAATGGTACGAAATTGTAGGAGATCGGAGAATCTGTACAATTAGGAGCTTCATAACATGCATAAGAATCGCAATGCGTTGAGGGTTTGGTGAGGAAGCCAGAAGAAAAACCACCAGGAAAACCTAGATGTAGATGGCAGGATAATCTTAAAATGGAACTTAGATAAGTACAATGATGTGCTATCAATTGGATTTATCTGTTTCAGGATAGGGACAAATGGCGGGCTCTTGTGAACACGGTACTGAAGTCCCGGGCGGTTTCCCAGTGGAAGTATCCCTCGATTTGCTTAGGTCATTAGTTCCTTGAAAACTCTTCGTAAGGTGAAAATTTGTAAGCCGAAATTTGAATTTCCATTTCCTTACTCGTAAACATCATCGAACTTAACTGCTTCAGCTGTTCCTTGTGAAATGAAGTTCATTAAGTGTGAAATTAGCACAAATCAGCATGTTTCGTTGTATCGAGAATTGGTAAATCAGGTGTACAAAAACGAGGAATACGTATACTTGTATTTCCCTTGCCAATTCTCATTCCACGAACAGCTTTGCATTTCTTAGTCACCCTGTCGCCGACTCTGTATTGTACCGGTATTGACAAACGTAGACGCAGTATATGTGTGACGTCTGTACAGTGGAAGCTTCAGATCCTACCAAACACGCTCCAGAAATCAATGCAATGGATAATTTCAGTTTTACTGAAGGGTTCTGCGTCTTCAGTATCTTCAGTGAAATAAGGCGCATGTCAAGAGAGTAAACTGTACTTCAGGAGAACTGGCGAGTCCGAAGTGAGAATTATGGGAGAAAAGAAATGAACCATTGTAAAGATAACGTTATCCCTGTGCTTATTTAATTAACCACCACATCATGAAGAATGGAGGAGTGGAGGTAGAGCTCCACTATTCTTGACCTCAGCATTAGATGGCAGTGAGTGGTCAGCTTCACGCCCTTGGCGATTTACTCCGGTAGCTACTGTTGAAGCGACTGGGTGGACGCCAGCTCCGGTGTAGACTTTTATGAAGAATATGAGAAACTCTTGACTCTGCCGAAAATGGAGCTGCGATGCCTCGGTCGTCCAGCCTGAAGCCCAGACGCTGTATCAACTGAGTTATCCTGATCAGGTGCCTGATGCTGAATGAGGAAGAAAGTTCGTGTAATTAAAGGCTTTCGTTCTTCTTTCCTTCCTTTCTTTCGCTGTTTTCCTTTCCTATCTTCACTCCACTAGTCAGGATAGCCGTGTCAGTATAGTGCCGGTTTGAGGGCTGGACGGCCAAGGTTCAGTTCCCAGCCGGGATAACAGATTTGTCTACATCCATTTGGGGGCTCACCCAACCTCCTATAAAAAGGGTACAGGGACTAATTTCCCCCGAGTGTAAAGAGGAAGGAGGCGTGAAGCTGGCCACTCATCTCCATCTAGTGCCGAGGTCAAGAATAGTGATGCTATACCTCCACTCCCCCATACGTCTTCATGGCATGGTGCTTAATTAAGTAAGCAAAGGGATCATATTACTTTTACCCTGTCTTCCTTCCTCCCTTTCTGTACATTTTTCTTTCTTCTCTTTCATTAGCTGCATTAGTACATTTCATTTTAGAGTCAGAAATAACTTTCCAGAGAAGCCGACAAATTTACCTCACAGGCAAATGTGCTCTCGTCCCTTGAAGGCAAGACAGGCCCAGCCGCAGTCTACTGCAGTTTCCTTTGAAGGCAAGAAATCCGAGAGTGCGCTGATGGATTTTCTTAACCACTAAATAGTCTTTCAATTTCACCGCCTACCTCAAAGTAAACACACCGAACCTCCATTACAAAGACCAGCCGGTTAATGTTTCGTACGAAAATAATCACTGTTTTTCCTTATAATTATATGAAATATAAAAATACATTCTGTGGACAAAATACTGAGTTTCTTAGATGTATTGCATAGTAGGTATAGCGACTGGCTACGGACTGGACGACCGATGTATCGGGGTTCGATTCCCGGTAGGGTTAGTAAAACCTCCTATCCAGCGGGTACCGGCGGCTCTTTCCCCTAGGGGTAATGCGGCCGAGGCATAAAGCTGACCACTCACCTGCAACTAATGCCGAGGTCAAGAAAATATGGATCTCTACATCCATTCCCCCATTCGCCTTCATGGAGTAGTGCTTAATAAGTTAAGCACAGGGACAAATCTACCTTTTACTGTGTTTAAGCACCCTATCGGGTTAATGTGTTTACTTGTACATATAATTCCCGTCTCAAATTCAGCTTGTTATCAGCTTGTGACCTCTCTAAGTTTCGCAGTATACAGCCATCATCAGGTGGATGTCTACCTTGCCAAATTGTAGACACGTTGCTAGTTAATGGTTCTGTAAACAACAGCCGTTGCTAGGTAACGGCTGTAAACAGTAACAGGAATGTCGTTCCCTACTTTGTCAGAGCAATAGCCACGTGACGGAACAATATAAGAACTATGTAAGATTTGAGGTTTTTTCTGCGGTGACTGTGAAAAATGCCGTCTTTTTGGATGTGGTGTAGTGTAGATCTTTTGTGAACCGTCACCTGCCAATACTGGTTCCTCGTTCGCGGATTTTTCTACCCTGAAGATGGAGGCGATACGCTCCTCCGAAACATCGGTTCACACAAAATCTACACGGCGCCACACCCCAGAAGACGTCATTATTCAATATAAGAACTGTGGGGGGAGCTGTTTTCTATGCAGTCCGTGCTGAGGCTACATAAGGAGGAGCTGCAATTACAAGAGAGTAACAGAGAAGCACGACAGGACAGTTGCATTTGAGAAGGAAATAATTCCTTAAATGTTATATCAAGAGGCGAAAACTGTAACCAGTGTCCCTCTGCCCTTAGCATTGTCCACTCCATCTGTCAATCTGTCAGCTCGGAGTTCCAATACCACGACATGAAGATGTACGTGGGAGTGGAGGTATAACTCCAACATTCTTGACCTCGGCACTAGACGGAAGACAGTGGTCAGCTTCACGCCCCTGCCCCTATATTCCCAGAGAAATAGCTTCAGGCACACACCCAATAGAAAGCCGGCCAGGATGTTATTGAGAGAACAAAAATCTTGTCCTTGCCGGGAATCGAACCTTGGCTCCATCCAGACGACCTTCAAATTCTATCAGTGACACTTGTTCCACAGGTTGAGAAACACTGCTTTAAATGGTTAATGAACAATCACCACACCCCCCCCCTCCTTTTATGCTGTAGACTGAATTGTGTATGGTATTTATTTATTTGTTTAACACTTGAATCTAATCTGCATCCTAAAAGAGTTTAGGCGCAGCGTGTGATTGGCCTATGGCCCTAACTCTCGGTCTTCTTTTAAACTGTTTGCATGTTCCAAAATCCACACGCCTCATAGGCCACCTCTCTGTATAATTTCTGAATCAGTCATTCAACTTTCCTCTCACTGTTAGACTTTCATAAAAAATGTTACGAAAGATGTCGCCACGGGGGTCTGTTCCAAATGCGAAAGTGATGACCGCCTGAACAAAGACAGTTCTTAAAGCGGATAGCGCTTTGTGCACTGCGGGGTTTGGTGCAGGTGTTCGAAAGTAACGTCCAGACGCATCTGTCAGCGTCCATACTGCAGCTTCTGTTCCTCGATGCCGTGCACAGACTCGTAAGGGATCATTTTCAGACAGGACCCGGGATAGCTCAGTAGGGCAGGTACTCATTTCTCGGTAGAGGCGAAAGTTTCTTCTGTTCTCCGTCTCTGGGCCCAGCCCAGCATTCTACATGATGGGTACTCAGAGCTGTTTCCCAGAGAAATAAAGCAGCTGGAGCGTGAAGGTGACCAGTCTCCTCCATCTAATGCAGAGGTTAAGGATGCCTCTATTCCTCGTAAGTCTTCTGGGTGTGGGGCTTAATTAATTAAGCCCAAGTATGACGTCGCCCTTACTTTTACGTTTCCTTGTGTTACAGAACAACACAAGCCCCTCAACTTCACCGCCACAGCTGAGTGAGCAACTTTCCTCCTTCGTATGCGAAACGTTTCCGATTCGATTCTCTTTCGTGGCCTAGATTAGTGATGTGTGGCCGCGCCATAGCTCAAGCGGTTAGTCGCTGGCTTCCCACCGCGGCGGCCCGGGTTCAAACCCGGGTATGGTCAAGTGTGATTTGTGGTGGACAAAGTGGCGCTGGGGCAGGTTTTCTCCGAGTACTTCGGTTTCCCCTGCCAATCTTCATTCCACCAATCGCGCCATCATCATAATCACCCGGGAAAGTACAATAGACCAATCAGTGGGCCGCCGTGCCGAGTGGACCCAACTGGACTCCACCCCCCGCTATGCTAATTACATTCGTGACAGTGTATAAATACGATAAGCCCCACATGGATATTGTGACTGTTGGGCCAAATCGAATCCAGTTATGAAGTAGCTATTAATAATTTCATTAATCGTACTTGACTCTTCAAGTGCGGGAGACGTATGCAGTGTCTTAATATACACTGCGTCTGAAATGTCTTTATCATCATACAGTGACGTCGTTCGACGAATCATCCTTGGACATGTATCTATGCCTCTACAGCCCCTGTGGACCTTGGCCTCTTTTTCAGTTTCTTAATTTATACACAGTCGGTATGATCCTCTGGACGGCGGATCAGCCCCTCACAAGGTCGATACGTACATACAGAATAAACACGCAGATATCCATGCCCCGAGTAGGGTTCGAACCCACGATCCCAGCATCCGAGGGAGCAAAAACAGTTCATGCGTTAGACTGCGCGGCCACAGTGACCGGCTTATCTAAGGTTACCTACCCAAGTTATGACGTATCCTCAGATAAAACATTCGATTCGTTGTGGGCGGACCCGACTGGCCTCAGTCCCGGTAGTGTCTGTGCAAACCAGCTGATGTGGCAGAAACACTGGGTCTGGATGAGGTACACCAGGGGCTGGTGATAAATTATTTATACTCTGTATCACACCATCCCTTTGCATGTGGGAGGAAGGAAGGGCGAATGCGAAGAAGAGAGAAAACAGAAAACAAAAACAAAAATGGAATTAACCCCGGCAAGTCTCGTTCATTGTCACACAGTTCAGTGACTTGTCACAACAACACGGCCAATTTAAAAATGCGACAGGTTTCTCTGTGTCAGGGAAGAGGCGGTAATTCCAGTAGGCTGCTCTTGTCATCGGACAGTTGATGTGCCACCGTGTGACGTAGTGCTTCTCATTTGTTGGTGTTACTCATCTCCGGCCCCCCCAGAACTCTGTCCATTCAACTGTATGAAACTTAGTAGGCATAGCATCAAACTGGGTCGTCTTTTGCGTAACAGTTGTAAAAGTCAGAGAGGCTTATCTCTTCCGGAAATAGGGACCAGCTCTGTCGATTAGGCCCACCTGAAGATGGAGACAGAACCCAGTCTCCGAAACATCGTGTTTAGAAAAATAAACAGGACGGGTTTTAGATGAAGACAACACGACGGATAACGTCCAGAAACATAATATCCGTGCTAATTACCATCGTCACAGACTTTTAGAACTTGTTTCGACTTATCTCTTCCTTACTTTCAAGTCTGTATGAAACTAAAGCAAAATAAGGTTGGTGCAAGTGTTGCACACTTCTTCTGCAGAACTACTGAACCTCTTTGATTAACTTGGTGTTGGGGTCTCCATTAAAAGTCGTAAACGCACGGCAGATCTCATTCTTGTTCTTACGGTTCACTGAAGTACCCACTTCACGTGAAAGTTTAAGTTATTCTGAGACTTAAAGCCATAACGCTTGTCTTGTATTCGGGAGTTGATATCCTGAGAGCGATTTTTCGTGGTTTCCCACAGTCACTCTAGGTAAATGCCGAGATCATACTCCAGGCCACGACCACTTTCAAGTTCATAATACACTATCATGAAATTATTCGACGCTACAGGCTTACAATCTGAGATACTGACAGCATCTACATTCAGCTAAATATCTTTTTTAAAAGAACGTGATACAAAAATATGCAGGACCAAGGCCTTAGGTAAGATAGAGACCTCATTATTATTTTAAAGTTTTGTTTGAATCGGTTTCATGTGATGGAAAATATTGGCAGAATTTTGAGATTTTATATTTTTATAAAATATCCATAGGCCTCTGCATAATTGTATTTCCTTGCCTACATTTGATTTGTACTCCTACTTGCAGAAAATAAATATTATGTTCAAAGCGATATGCACAATTACAAAATGTGAACTCAGATTTGATTGCAAATTTCCACTATTTCCACCCTCGTGTTCACGTGTGTGTATGTCTATTCCTTGCATAGGCCAAGTGGCCTATTTGTGCCTGTCGTCACCCTTCGCCCTAATATCTGACGAACCAATTGCGCAGTATAGATTTATGAGCAAACTTGTAGTTTCAGTGAAGTTCGTAAATTTTACAGTATACAGAGTGTCCATAAAGTCTCTTTACAATTTCAAAAATGTATTACAAAGGCAATTGATGCGATATCTTCATCAGATGTGTTGCATGTACTTAGTGGTTATCAAAGTTGTTATCACGTGGCATTTGTGTATTTCAGTGTCCTCTTGATGAATGAGGTCCTGGCAAATGAACCGTGTGTCTGTATGTTCAAATACGCTCACATTTGTACAATGCTAGCTGTATATTCAGTTTAAACTTAAAAAGAATTTTAAACCAGTAAGAACAATTATGAAGAGCGCTATGTGCTGAGAAAGAAGCCGCTTACGCCCGTACAAACTTGCTGACGTTTCGGAGGAACAAACCAACTACATCTACAAAGCCATTATTCGGCTAGGAAATACTCAGCTATCAAGCTTGAAACTAGTTCGTTACTAAGGAGGTGAAGAAATTATGTCCCTTTGAAAAGTTGGTAGTCTGCTTTTACCGGTTCTCACGGTCTCTTCGCCCGTGGATTTCTTATATTTTTCCTTCTACCCTGAAGATGAAGGCGATACATTCCTCCGAAACGTCGGTTAACAACACATATACACGGTGCCAAATCCCAGAAGACTGCTTTCTTCATAGTCACCGCCGTGAAAACCTCATATCTTACACATTGGTATCAGTTTCCCCCTTTTGCGTTTGTTCATTGTTCAGTACCAGAAAATATCCTTGTAGCCTCTTTGCCAGTATCTCCCTTCAGAAAAGAAAAACGACGCCAGGGCGTCCATGCAGACTGCGCCACGAGAGTTTATTTTGTTATTATCTGCTGGCTCAGCATCGCAGTACGCGAGTCCGCTGACAGCCAATCAGGCGGGAATATTCCCAGTTGCGTAACTTGGGAACAACAGTACTGTCAGTCAGACTGCAGTCATGTGGCGAGAGATAGGGGCGACATGTCAGACTAGGGTGCTCCCAACCCCCACACTTCCAGACATCCAGAGGGTGCATGTTACACTACAAAATATTGTAGGCCTAATTCCTTCAAAATATTGTTTCAGAGAACTGAAAATGCTAATTCTGACGTGATTTTCACTTCTGGTTACGAAATAAAAGCGACTCAAAGTAAAGTAAAAAAAATAAACAGGCCGTGAAGGCCCATAAGGTTGTGGGACGTCGAGGCTCCCACAGTTTCTCTAGATAATCGGCTCACAGACGGCGGTGAGTTTGTCAGCCTTACTCGCCGATATCCCTTTACCCCAAGAATATTTCTGGTACTCATTTCTGTTAGAGACCGATTCGACCCCAGGGCCATAGTGCGGCTGAAAGGTTTAGTTCAATTGAAAAGTCCAATTACTTCATTATGAAATTAACCCACGACCTGCCGGCTTGTAGCATAGTGCCCCAACCAACTGCGCTGCCGCTTGTCCTCAATAAAAAATGAACTGTTGATTTCAATGTGGATCACGGTTAATAATGATAATTACACCGTGTGGATGTGGGCAGTGCTACTGACGCTTCGGAGATCCGTACTGCCACCATTTTCAGGGTAGAAATTTCGAACTTGAGGATAGAGGCAGCATGTACTTTTGGAACTTTAACATCACTGCTACAGCCATATGGTGCGAAAGTCCAATAACTGAATCATCATAAACGAGGACTTACTTTTAATCACTTCAGCTAAAATAGACTGTAAAACTCATTCCTCGTGCTCAGAAAAGCCGAGCTTTATTCTCCGAAGGCAAAACGACATAATCAAGACTCATATTGGGTCCAGTAGTTCAGGTAAAAGTTGCACTCCTAGTTGCACAGAAGTGAAATTTGTGGTAATTTTTATGCGCAAGAACAAAATTAATATGGGAATTAACTAAGCATACCGAAGAAGAATATAAAAAATAGCTATTTAAATGGAGATAAAATGAGAGTATTCCTTAAGTTTTAAAGTTCGAATTATTTACATATTTTCTTTAAATATATTTTAAATTCTAGACTGTCGCTGTTACTAGAGAGAGGGACTTACCGAGTATCCTGTTGTGATGGTCTGAGACGCCATAATGTGCATACCAAATTTCGTGAAGAACGATTCAGCAGGCGTTCAGAATTTCTTAGGAGGCAAATCTATGCTGGCACGTATGCACGTAGAGAGCCTTCATTTTTTAAATATAAGGAAAGTAGAGAAAATGACAATGTAGCAGTTGGCTTATTATTCGCATTTTTGTAAAGGTTAATGATCCAGTTGTCAGTGTTTCTCTATGTATGGGAATTCGAGGCTTCATACTGCCAAGTCCATCTCTAGTCACTTTGCAGGGGTTGCTGGAAGCACGTTGTTTTTGATAACGATTACGTTCAGACATACCAGCTGGGAGACGTGTGCTTCTCTGGCTGTCATATTATTCCTCCGGCTTCAGTCTGAAGCAGATGTTTCCATTCCGTTTGACGTGAAACCAATCCGGTGGATTACCGCGGCCGAGTGTCATGGGCACCTCACCTTACTGACATCCCCCGTCTTTCTGGCGCCCATCCATACTCTTCTGTGTACAAAACGTATAGAAAGAATTGCACAGGAAAGTACAAATTTCATTGCATTTAGGACCGGCATTTATCATCGGCGTAAGGAGCCGGGATAGCTCAGTCGGTATAGCGACTGGCTACGGGCTGGACGACGGAAGGGTCGGAGTTCGAGTCTCGCAAGTGTCAAGGATGTTCACTCCTCCATATCTTCCAGACCAGCACTGGGGCCCAACCAGCCTCCAATCCAATGGGTAACGAGGGCTCATTACTCGGGTGCAAAGCGGCCAGGGCTTCAAGCTGACCACTCACCTCCAAAGAGTGCCAAGGTCAAGAGAATATGAATCTGTACATCCACTCCCCCATACGCCTTCATGCCACAGCGCTTAATTAGTTAAACACAGGGACAACAATACCTTGCCTTACCATCATCAAATAGTCTCGTTTCCAGTGGATCTGTGAGCCTGGTGTTTCCGAGATTGCATAGCGCCGGGTGCTACAGAGACAAGTAGGCAATTTGAATGGACTTGGAACGAAGCGAACATGGCCTGATCGGCGTATTGTTCCGGCGTTTGCCTTCAGGGGCTGGGGGGGGGCAACATCAGAGAGGATAGCAGGTGTTCCAGCAGAGATTAGAACCGAACGTCTCCTGAAAAGAAGTCTAGATCATTTATTTCAAATCATTCTGCTCGGTCAATTAGGTCTATTGAGACATGTTACGAATATTCTACAAAAGAATCGCTCAACCATTTCAGAAGTCTTCCCGGACTTGTTTTTCGCCGATGTTTTAGTACCTTCTTTGAAAAGCTGCCAGAACTCATACTTTCACACTACATTTTCTATACTATTCTACAGTTTAGTTTACTTTTTCAATTTTATTTTTACTAATTTAAATTCACTATATACAAAATCAGACCACCTCTGTGGTCTAGTGTTCAGAGTTCCTGGATACAAATCAAGAGGTCCCGGATTCGATTTCCGACGCTACAAGATTTTCTGAGAAGTGTTTGGTCTGAAACGGCATCCACTCAACCTCATGCGAATGTTTGGGGAGCTATTTCAAGGAAATAGCGGCTCTGGTTTAGAAAACCTAGATTAACGTCCGTGGGGATCTGTTGCGCTGACCACGTGACACACTCTATCCGCAAAAGTTGGCAGTATCTTCGCCGACAAGCGGCGATCGCTCTGTCGGTATAGTTCGCTTGCGGACTCAAGCCACGGAGTTTTAGTTTTTCATATACAAAAGCAATAGAAGTGCGCGGGAGTGGGACAGCAGCAGCCCGGCTGCACATGCGCACAGCTTAGAGAGAACATTAGTCGGGACTGAAGTCTTCCGTGGTTTTCAGTATCCCCTGCAGGCAAATAGTCCGATACTTCCTTCCACGTGCTTTCCATTTCCTAATTCCCCGTCATCCCCGTCGTCACTGACGACATCGTCGAATAAACTACAAATACAAATACAGGTGTACCGAAGAAATAAATACTCTATTTATGAACTTTCCATGTTAGGTGGGTCACTTTTCGCCATGCCATGGCGCGAAGAGAGATGAAGTTGTAGGAGGGTGGAGGACATTGCATGATGGGGAGTTTAATAATTTGTACTCTTCGCTATGTATAATTAGAATGATCAACTCAAGAAGGATGAGATGGGCACGGCAATTAGCACGCATATGAGCAAATAGGAATGGATATAGGATTTTGGTGGGAAAGGTAGAAGGAAAGAGACTACTAGAAAGACCTGGTCGTAAGTGGGAGAATAATATGGAAATGCAATTTATAGAAATAAGTTGGAGTTGCATAGACTGGCTTCATTTGGCTTCTGGGGACCCGTGGAGGGCTCTTGTGAACGTGGCAATAAAGCTCCAGGCTCCATAATATTTTGGGAAATTCCTGAGTAGCTGAGCGACCGTTGGCTTCTCAAGATGAACTCGGCTCCATTGTGCTAGTTATTTATGAGCTTCTCAGACGTTTTAAGGAAATTATCCATTAATTAAATATCCCTAAAACGAGAAGTTAATGTTCACGCGGTCCTGAGTTCACAACTTGTAGAGCCCATCCGAACGAAAGAAAATCGCGAGATTGTAGTTTCTGATGGCCCTAATTTCATGTTACATATTGAAGGTAGTGGATGTCAGGCAGGTCCCTAAACTGTATGTACTTATTTCCTGCGTCCCTCTCGCTGTCCCTGTCCCTGTCCCTCTGCTATACATCTGAATCACGCGCGCACACGGTAGCACTATAGAAAGTCTCTCAGGGGACGTTGCTCCCCCCCCCCCATCCCATATGAGCGTCGCGTGCTCCTGCGGACCACTGCGAGCTTTGCGCAAGATGATCCTCCCGGATTTCCACGCAATTAGACTGGTAATTGTTTATCTAACGGGCGGTGTTCGAATAATCCTCCTGGGCAGACAATCCTACGCAGTATTTGGCCAGTGCATGTGTCACGTTGTATTTCAGACTCGCTGTAAGATCGTGCCTGACCTATAACTGTACAAAGTTCAGTGTCCCTTCAGTTTTCGGAAGAGCTGTGAAGATTAATGTCGTCTGGTGGGAGAGAGTACTCTGATAGATATTTACAGATGTTTCAGAGGAACGTGCTGCTTACATCTTCAGTGTAAACAGTAAGTGGGAAAATGTTGAAGTGATACAAAGAGAGGGGTTGGCGGAGGCAGGGTCCCTCAGAGAGACGGTCAGATTCAGAAGAATTGAAAAGAATCTCGTACCCTTGAAGTGGATTTTTACCAGTGCAAAAGAATTGCAGAAAAATGGCTCTTAGAGACAAGTCCATGGAGTGGGGAGGTCAGAAGCAGCACAGGAAAGGAACAGTGGATTTAGAGGATCTGTTTTAATGGCGGAATTGATGTAACCTTGCAGAATCACCGATTCATTACTCATGTTCATGTTGTGAATGTAATAGCCATGTTAAACATGTCGATGTATTTTAAGAAGGCCAGAGATTCGCAGAAGTACAAAAAAGTCCAACTAGGAGCAAATGTGGTAATAGTAGTTTATTTGTATGCGGCATATTTTTCAATCCTACCAACACAAATTTTAAGGTAAACTGAAACCCACTTCAGTTACATAATTGAACTATTTCATGTGAGCAATGTAGCTTATGTAAAGCACAATAGCCCACTGCAGGTCGCAGTGCAAGGGCCGAGGAAGCCTACCCTTCATACATTCATAGCTTATGTATATCCTATCCAAAAATATTTATGTACATAATGCTGGTGTTGCAATACACGACATTAGTTAGTGGCTTTTGGGTCAGACAGTTTCATAAATATGCATTACTGCAAACAATAATCTAGTCGCTTTAAAATTTCCACCTTAATTTAAGACAATAAAGTAGTGAATGGTTTTTAAGGGTTCTGTCTTATGGAATATAACACGGCGCAGTCCGAATTCAACGGACTGCGCGGCCTTACATGCTAGAACACAGAAACTCTTTATAACCTCCGCTCGATACAGGATCTGTGGAACAATGAACTGTCTCTGTTTCAATGGCGGTGGCTGTGTGTAACCCATTTCTCATCATGCACACATATGTACGTGTAGTGAGTGGCGCGGAGAGCTAGGGGCAATAATCCGCATTTCCGCAGCCCATACAATGCAAACACTTTAGTATCCACCACACTCACCACGGGATCCAGCGATACAGCGAAATGGTATTCGTGGATAAAACGCTAAATGCACAAAACTTTCATTTAATTTTGCGTAACTCTTGAACGGGGGAAAGTAAAATCAGTTAAACTTTTAATAACTAAACGCATTATGTTATACAATATTATATGCAAGACTGACGACCTTGCTCTGTAAACAAATTATTTTTGCGAATACAAAGAAGTGAAACACGTATCTTTTAATTCAAGACAAATCTGGCAGATTTTCCTAAGGAAAACTATGTCTTAAAAGAGTTGTTTTACCAATTTTTATATTATATTATATTTTAAAATTTTTTTCCAATATGTTGGTAAAAGGAGTGCACTTTTATCACAAAATCAACCGTTTATTCTGAGAATGACACAACAGTATTAATAAAATCTGTGAGAAAAAATAGAGATCTTTAATATTTAAAGAGGTGGTATAGGCCTATATTTACCTCTGTGCAATAAGGGGATAAGAGACGAAGCAGATTTCAGTAATGTAGGCTGTACGAATATATCAGCAACATAAAGTTATTTAAAGCCAGTGACGTTCAGAAAAATTACTTTTGTTTATCCCGACAAAAATTTTTTGCAAAAAAATATTCGTCTGGACAAGACACCGAACTATTTAACATTATGCAAAGCGGTGTTCATTATTAAGATTGTCCATTAAAACGTAAGTTGCAAGGTCTTTCTTCCGAATTCACAGAAACCCACAATTACACCCTAAAATGTGCCAGTTCAGCCCAGTTTGTTCTTTATCAAATGAGCTAACTAGACGTAGAAATGAGAATTTAAGAGAGAGCGCTATTGTTGGGTCTCCTCATTCTTTGGGAAGGTCATTGTTGTTGGGGATTGTTATGTCAGCATACTTGTAATTGTGAATTGTAGATAACTAAATTCACTGTCTTTAATTAAGTAGTGAAAAATAACTTAATTAATCTTAACCTCAAAATAGTAAACTAAAGTCCATTTTGGATTAAGTTCTGATCTTAATTAATGCAGTTTCTCTTTCAGTAGTAATGACCCCCCTCTCTGGTTTTCACGCCTATGCCCACCGGCCGAAAGCTGTTTCAGCCATCAGCAGATAGAAACGTGTGAACGCCTTAATTGTAAACTGCCAACAATCAACATGAGGAAGGCCAAATGTTATCGGTTTCTCCCTTTATGACTCTCGTGCTAAGCCGTCAAGTTACGCACCCAACATCTTCAGGGCAAACTCCCAAGGTCATCTCGCCGTTACATCTCAATTTTATATATGCAGCAAGGGGAGGCTTAGGCTCCTTTTATTACAACATTGTGTGTCTGTTATCATTTTTTTCTGAACATAATTTTTTCAAAGTTATACCTAATATCCTGCCTGGATAAGTTCATTCATTTTTCTGTTATTAGATTTTTATTTCGTGCACATTTTCATGGGATACTCACTTCTTTCGTTTCGGGTTACTAAGTACGAGTGTTTACGGTATCATACACTAAATCATATTTGCTTTTTATGAGTTGCATTTTGTATTCTGAAACATATATATATGTCATTTATTTTATTTTAATGTATATTCCAGAAATTTAGACTATAGCCCGTGGAACGAAATCATGATAAATATCAAACCTTCTAGGTAATAAGTAGTTACTATAGGATTCTAGGTCCAGTGATTGAGGCTAGCTCTTTCTAAGGGACCCAACAGAATAAGTGTTTTTCCCTCACCTGAGGACGGAAAGAGATCCAGTTTCTGAAACGTCGTGTTTTTCTTAGTTATCTTAAAAACCAGGACGATGGATAAAGTCCGAAAACCCAACATCTCTGTGTGCTACGTAATATTCGTATATTATAAAGGCGATTGAGATGAAACTGTATATACGGCATTTAGGCCTATATTCCCTTACACGATATATTTGGACTTATGTCCATTCTTTCATTAATAAATAAAAATTACGTTCACGGAGAACTTAAGATAGAATTTAATTTGAGGGATAGCTTGCTAGTGTAAGAACAGCAAAAGTTTAAAATTTTGCTTTCAGTTTTGTATAAATATGGATCTTGGCCCTCACATTTAGGGAAGGGATTATACTGGCTGTTCTTGAGCACATGATACTAAGGAAATTATTGCACCTAAAGAGAGAAAGTAACAGGAGGCTGGAAACTACTGAAAACAAGGAGTTTTGTAATTGGTGCACTTCTTCAAGATAGTGTTAGAGTTGACAAATCAAGGAAGACGAAATGGGCAGAGCATGAAGCACGCATGACAGTAAAAAAGAAATGAGCACAAAGTTTTGTAGGACAACCTGAAGGAAGGAAGCAACTAGGAAGAGTTAGATATAGGTAGTACAATAATATTGAAAAGGGATAGAGGCCAAAGACAAGCTCTTATGAACACTGTAACGTCCCTTCGCTTTCCATAAATTTATGGGAGTTTCTTGAGTATCAGAGGAACTATCAACTTCTGGAGAGGATCTCAGCTCCATGGAGCTAGGCAATAGAAGCTGTCCCAGCGCTTAACTGATTAGACACTACGCCATGAANGGTGGGGTGAATGTATAGATACAAGTATTCTTGATCTCAGCAATAGTTGGAGGTGAGTAGTCAGCTTTACGCCCCGGCCCCTTTATCCCCGGAGAAAGAGCCCACGGTACCCTTTGGATAGGAGGCTCGGTGGGCCACAGAGCCAGTCTTTACGGCGTGGAGATGAGAAAAACTTGCCTATACCGGGACTCGAACTCCGACTCCTCGGATAGTATTAAGCACGCCCGCGCACAAACATCTGTTTCCATTGCAACACGTACCAACCCTCGCGCCCTTTGCTTTCTAAGCCCAGTGTACACTCGTAGCTTGTGTGGCACGGGTAAGAGACGATATGTACAGTTCTTTGGAGGTGTCGTATTGTGTCACAAGGAATTCAAGTGTGATCTTTGACGCTACAACTTGCTTCTAGAACCCTCGAGTGAAGTGTCATCGCCTGAACAACCACTCCACTCGCCACACGACACCGCGGCTGCACGCCCTGAAGAGGACGAGCAACAATGCCACTGTGATGTTGGGTAAACACCAAGCAGCTCCATCCTGGATGAAGGTGAAGTTTCATGCATTCCTAACATCGATACTACATAGAGACGAGTAATCAGCATTACGCTCCGGCTGTTTTACCTCAAAAGACTGAGGCCTGACATATTCTAGAGAGGAGGTCAGGCGAAACACAGAGCGGGTCTGTACGTGGTTGTCAGAAGGAAACTATAGCTCCTACCGGGAATTAAACCACCCGATCGTCCAAATCCTGTGATACTGAATAGTGCCGAGGTCAGAAAACGTGGATGTACACACCCATTCCCTCATACGTCTTCATGGCGTAGCATAGTTCTCAACCAACTACGCTACGACTTTATTTTCAGTCAAGAATTCCGCAACTTAAATCGAAGGCCTAAATTTATGTTTATTCCTAAATCAAGTGGTCAGCATACACCATGAAGGTGTTGGAGAATCATTTTCGATGATGAAACGAGAAATTGATTTTTGAATAAACATAAATTCAGGCCTGCGATTTAAGTTGTGGAATTCTTGACTGAAAAAAGTCGTTACTTTAACCAAAATGTAAATGATACAAGCGACGGTTTGTTAGTTGTACAGCAAATGTGGCTATTACGTGTATATTGGCTAACACTCACGGCCTTTAATTTTCAGACGCAACATTTCCCATTCTGGAACTGTTCTGTCATCAGGCGCAAGAAAGGAAATCTTTATCAGTTGGGTCTGTTAGAAGGGGCAAGTATTTGCTGCCCGTAACAGTGACTAGTTCCTTCTTACGAACTTGAGTAAGGACGTACATGGACGCGCCATAGCTCAAGCGGTTAGTCGTTGGCTTCCGACCGCGGCGGCCCGGGTTCAATCCCGGGCCTAGTCAAGTGGGATTTGTGGTGGACATGGTGGCACTGGGGCAGGATTTCTCCAAGTACTTCGGTTTCCCCTGCCAATCTTCATTCCACCACATTCGCCATCATCATAATTACCCGGAGCAGGTACAGCAGGCCAATCAGTGTCCGCCGTGGCGAGTGGACCCAGCTGGACTCCACAACCTCACTAAGTGAATTAAAAAATAGAACGTACATGATGAAGGAAAAGGTCCAATTTCCGAAACTTTGAGTCTGAAAATCTCAAGACGCTGGACACTAAACAAAGCAACAGTCAAGCTAACTAGTTTAACATTTTCTTTAACGCAAATATCATTTTGGTCGCATTTGGAACAAATGCTACATTGTATTGCACATTGGGTGAATTCAGGACAGTGAAACGGCTTTTTCTCGTGTACTATTTACTTATTATGTACCTATATACTAAATTGTTGTTTCTAAAAATAAAAGTTTCTGTTATAAAAATCAAGAGCTCAAAGTCTCGCATAAAATGTTCCGGTGGAAAATTACTTCGTTTGTCTGTGTTGTCAGTCAGGCTGCATCCTCCCTTCTCTTGCATTATGTAAGAGATTTCTGAGCACGTGCAAAGAATGTGTGTACACACGTCACGTGACTGCAAACCTGCTCCGAGCTTAATAAAAGTGATCTCAGCATCTGAGTGTGCTAACTCCAGTTGCACTTTGAGTCAAGGAAATATATACTATTTAATAAAAATTATCTTTTATTAGAAATTGTCACGTACTACGTATAGTAGTTGTTGTATAGACGGAGTATGGACTGCTGAATAGATTTATTGACAACTTGCAGATCCTAACTGGAACAAATAGCCTCTAGTTCTCAGGTCGTTACTAGACGTATCCTGGTAACGACACCAACAGTGGCTATTCCACTGCCTCCGGCTCAAGTCCACACTTCCCAGACTCTCATACAGAACTGATTATCCTCACTAAGTCAAAGTTACTTTACGACTGCCGGTTTCCCGTCAATCTGTTCATCTTGGCGCTAGGCCCCTTGAAGTTCATGAGCAGTTATTTCTCTAACTGAGCCCTTGCGTTAATAGTCCTTATGTAACATCCTCTCTGACCATGAAATGGGTTTGTCTCTTATGAATATGCTTGGCCCTTCGTCAAGTGTATATTTTGCACATACAGTATGTTATTAAAAATTCTTCCATTTGCACTACACACAAGTCCTTTGTCAGTACAGGCTTTACAGAGCAATTCGTGCCTAACTTACATATCTGTCCTCACTCGCTAAGTCCAAGTCCAAGTCCAAGTCACATTGCGACTGACGGTCAGCCAGCCAGTAAGTCTTGGAGTCAAGCCCCATCTGGGGCTCCTAACCAGATATTTACTACTCTTTGACAGTTACGGTATTGTTTTGCAGGACGCCCTCTCTAACGAGAGGACAGGTCTGTCTTTTGTATATGCTGCTTGCCCTTGCCAGCGCAGTCTTTCTCGGGTCCGAGTCCCTTGGGACCCGCGAGAATATTTTACTGTCTCAGACTTCCCTTTTCGTCGCCTCCTACGACCCGCAGGGTCACGGTGGAAGTATTCGACCCCTCCTCACTCGCAATTCTCCACGCCTCCCGGTTATAACATCTCGGCACGGACCACATAGAGAACATATCTATCTATCTAGTAATGGCCTTTGTTTATATAGTCACTGCTTAGCAGCTTGTCTGTGCTCCACAATATGTAACTTGAGCACACAGCTTTGAACTTAAGAATTTTGTCGCTTGGAATATCAAGCGGCCTGCACGGCTGCAAAACATGGCTCATATTGTCCAGGTACAAAAGCAGATAGCAGATTGCCGAGATGCGGGTCTTGAGATCGGTGATTGAAAAACGTGACGATGTAATTTTAGAAATGATGATGTTAGGAATAAATTACACGTAGAAAATTTAAATGACATTGTTAATCATCTTCTTCTTCATATGGCTCGACAGCTCCATTTCTTGAACGGTTTGGCTTGCTCAACAATTTCCTTCCAGCTACTTCTGTCCTGTGTGCGAGTTATACAGTTGTAAATTCCTAAATCCTTTAGAGCTTCCCTTACGTCATCTTAGGTCGGCCTCTCTTTCCCATGGCGTGTGGCTGCCAGTTACATAATCTTTTAACTGTTCGTCCGGCTTCCATCCGCGAGATGTGCCCAAACCAACTTATTCTTTGGGCTTTGATGAAGCTGTGCTCCTTCCTTTTGTTAGAGTATCTGGTTCGCCATTTGTGTGAATGCTCCAGGAGCCATCACGGCATTGTCAATCAACGCATATAACGTGTGAGCGAAAATATGATTCCGAGACAAGCGATGGATTATCAGCTTCATGGAATAAGGATCCATGGACGACAGAAAAAAAAATGGAAAGGTAAAACTTGAGGAGCCGCAACAGGCCTTGTGGCCTATTCATGACGTAAGAGGAGAGACTGAAGTGGTTATTTTACGTGTAAGCTATCCCTGCAACAGGCCGTGAAGGCCCATGTGGTTCGAGACGTCGAGGTTCCCACATTTTCTCTAGAAAATCGGCTCACAGATGGCGGTGAGATTGTCAGCCTTAAGTTCTGGCCGCCTTTTACCCTCAAGGAAGATAGCCTGGTATTCATTCCTGTTAGAGGCTAAGTCAACCCTAGGGCCACATTGCGGCTGGTAATATTAGGTCAATTGAAAGTTCAACCTCATCGGGACTCTAACCTGCAACCTTCCAGCTTGTAGCATAGTGTCTCAACCAACTACGCTACCGCGTGCCCCATATTGAGTAGGATGTGTAAAGTTTTGAGCCAACCCACAATTCTTGAATTATGATTTTCTTTGTACTCTTTTACCATCATCTGCAGCGTAGGTCTATTTATAAATTTAAAACACTAAAAATATATTTCTCGTCTTATTGAAGGTAGGAAGTTTGGATTTTCACCAGCTGACGGACTAGGATCTACATTTTTAGATACGCACATTTGGAGGTGCTGTAAGGTAACAGGGCAGGTGTCCAGTACTCCAGACTCTACCGAGAATGTCCTAGTCCACCTGCTAAAGCCCTCGTACAGAACTCGTCGGTACCTTCACCGGTTAAACATGGTTTGGCGTGAGAAGCATGTCGACATAATTATTGATAAAATTCCGTAATAAGAAGTCCATGACCCTGGTGGCCATAATATTGGCCCAGACACACCAATCCATTCTAGTTCCCAGACGCAGCCTCACCGCCCTTGCGGATATCAATACGACATATATTTTGGTCACTATCCAATAAAGGTTAAACACCTGCTCAGTCCTCAGATACCTGTTGAAACTAAACTTTTGGATAGGTCTGTACAAGTACTACACGAACTAGCATAGGTTTCATGTTCGTGGCTTTAATAAAATTACGCTATTTTCTTTTTTGGAGTCGATTTGAGATGTGGTGTTCTCAGGACGGTAGCTGTCTCCTGGGAAATGACGCCATGTATTCTGGTATAAATTTACGGACGTTTCAGAGGAACGTACTACCTTTATCTACAGTGTCGAAGAGTGAGCCAAGCAGCAAACTGAGTGTCTTTAAAATCCTGAAAGTGGAGGCACTACGTTCCTCCGAAACCTCGACGAGTTTCTACCAAAACACATAGTGTCGACACAGCAGCAGTTGGTTTGTGAAGTTGCTAACTACGTAATTATGTACTACGCACTACAAGCTCACGTCTAAGTAAGAAACTATCATACAAGTATGTTGGTCAAAACGAAGACGTTAGTATCAAGGGCATATCTGTTTACCGTTAGGAAGGTCCTGATTTTATGCTTTTTAAAGAGTTAATATAATTCCTTCATTATGCTTTCGCGCCTGTCGGCGTGCTTCACTGCTTTGATATGTGGTATCTGTGTTTGTAACCTAAACCGAACACAGTGGCCGCGCGGTCTAAGGTCGTGGTTCGAATCAAACTTGACGCATGGATGTCTGTGTTTGTGCTCTCCTGTGTTTGAAGGTAACGGCCTTGCAACGGCCTGATCCCCCGTCCAAGTGGTCCTACTGACTGTGTAAAAAAAATCAAGAAACAAAGGGCTGTAGGACCATATGTAGATAGACAGACAGGCAGATAGATAGATAGATAGATAGATAGACAGATATGGTACGCCCAGAGAATTTGATACACGACCAAATATTCATCACGTAAGATCTAAAGTAATTATTATAATATTTCGAATTAATATGAATAACCTTACTTAACAATATATAAGGAAACAGTTTGTTAATCTGTGTCGTGTAAAGTATGGCAAAAATACATTTACATGTCAAATTAAGGACATCCTCTTCGTGGAGAGGTCGGAATATGTATACTAAAGACACTGTGTTTTCCTGTTGCCACAGTTTCTCAAAAGCCCACGTCTCTGATAGCGAGATGAGTTCACATAGAAGAACAAATTCTTGCAACAAAGTACTTCGGTGTTTTATGCCACTCGTACATAAAACGTATGTCGCATGCCCACAGTATAATAATTGGCGCGTGATGTAAAGGGTTGAGGTGGGGGGAGGGAGAGGGGCAGGGAGAGGAAATGTGACACGTGAAATTTATATCTAGTTTAATCCCGTGTCCCCTTTGAATCGTTGCCTGCCTCTGTTTACTACAGGGCTTTGCGTAGAGCAGCGTTCCCTGTGTCAAGTTTATACTACACCAGGAAAGCTCTCCCGGTAGTAAAATAGTTCACTAGGCTAGCTAGTAATAGCACACATAAACAAAAGCAGATATCTTCAGTGCGTGTGGCGCAGACGGGCACATCGGCAGGCTAACTTCAGGCACACTACTTTCCTGTAGACTGGACACCGTCCCGCCAGAGGCGTCCTGCAGGCAGAGAACCTGCCCCTTAAACAGACAAACTGGAAACTAGGCAAAAGAATTATTATCTTCTGAGAACTGACACCGGACCGCCTCTGTGGTCTAGCGGCCAGAGTTTTTAGCTACAGATCCAGAGGTCCTGGGTTCTATTCTGAGAAGTAGTGGGTCTGGAACAGGGTCCACCCAGCCTCGTAAAGATAATTGAGGAGCTATTTCAAGGAAATAGGGACTCCGGTCTAGAAGACCGAGATTAACGACCGTGGGGATCCGTTGTGCTGACCACGTGACACCCTCTGTCCGCAAAAGTTGGCACTAACTTCGCCGACAAGCGGCGGTCACTCGGTCGGTATAGTTCGCTTGCGTACTACAGGCCACGGAGTTATCTTTTTTTTAAGAAGTGACACCGTATAATCTTCTACATATCTGCCGGCCTCTGAAGGGGAACCATCTGCTTCCATCTTCAGAGTAGAACGGATATAAAATATTTACTCTTCTACCTCGAGAACAGAGGTGACACGTAAAACGTAAAGGTGTCCCTATGCTAAATTAATTAAACATTACGCCTTGAAAACATATGTGGAGTGAAGATATAGCTCTAACATTCTAGATGGAGATGAGTGGTCAGCGTCACGCCCCGGCTGCTTTGAACCTCAGAAATAACTCCCGATTCCAATTGCACAGGACACTGCCTTGGCTCCGGAATATGCGTGGAATTCGTGGGCAAGAGAAAAATCACTTGTCCCTGCCGGGATTCAAACACCGATCGTCCACACCATAGCCGGTCGCTATGCAGACTTAGCTGCCCCGCCTGTCATACGTAATGCTGACCTTCGAATATTCTGTGAATGTGTATTTATCTATTTATAGCTCTACCGCAATTTTGTTGGACCCTTGGCAGGTTTTTCAGGTTCTTATTCTTATATACAGTCTGTAAGACTCCTTGGACGGGGGATCAGCCCATCGCAAGGCCTCTGCCTACATACAGAACAACACAAACACAGAATAAACACACACAGACATCCATGCCTTAAGTGGGATTCGAACCCACGATCCTAGTGTTCGAGCGAATGAAGACATTTCGTGCCTTAGACTGCGCGGCCTCTGGGATCGGTCTGTAGATGTCTACAAGACTATATCTCGTTACATCTTCGTATTCAGCCTCAGGCAAACCCTCAGATCTCACCTAAACTAAACAGAGATAAGAGTTCGGTTTGCTTCTGCAAGGGAATTCATCGCATGATTCCCTTAATGACGTCTAGAAAAATGCCTTGCATATTTTGAAAATAAAACAAAATACATAACCCTACGAAAATGGGCTGACAGTCGTATCATTGAATGTTATATCAGGCGGTATAAATAGTTACCATTGTCTTATATACTTTTAAGGGGGCCCATACACCTACGAGTCTGACATGCGAGTCCGACTCGGCTCGGGTTCCAATGAGCCAAACTCGTCCGTGTGTGGGTCGCCACGCTCATATGTGTGTGGTGAAATTAATACGAGCTCGACTCCTCGCCGAGCCAGACTCGTACGTGTATGGGCCGCCTAAGCCTTGGACTTTACCTTGATGCGAACGTATGCTATATTATAGCTCTCTGCATGGTAGGCTTAAGTAGGTCTATAGTTAAAAGGCCAACTTACGTCTGTGTCCATGTGGCCACATCGCTGTGGCCATTCTTAAATTTAGCAATGGATGTACGAGAGTGGTAAGTTTTGTTCCTTTTGATAGACCCACCCTCAAGAACCGAATTCCTGGCAGTGGCTGTGAGCCTGGACCTGGTCTGAAAGGATTGGCCAAAGGAAACATCACTCACATTTTGGCATATCCTTCTGTATACTTGTAAAGAAATGTTAAAACTTGCTGTTTTGTTGTTATTTACGTTCGGAAACTGTTATAAACAGTACTGGATACAGTAGTCGGTATAGTGTGAGGTTGTTAGCGTTATGCTTCGGCCGCCCCTTTTCCCAAGGAAGATCCCTAGTACTTATTTCTGTTAGAGGTTGAGTCATCCCCAGGGCCACAGTGCGGTTGGAAGGATTAGGTCAGTCGAAAAACCAAATGTCCTTGTCGGGAATCTAACCCCGGACCATCAGGTCTTATGACGGAGAGGAACATTATTCCAGGCGCTTAAAACTATTCCCACGTAACAAAATATCTGGAGAACAATTATTTGTATTTCAGAAATGAGGTTTTGATTTAAACGAGGGCTGATTTTGAGAGTGTAAACGTGTGTGGCTGATCTTGCGAGTTGGTTCAGCATTCTCCACTAAAGAGATTGCTACTTCATGCATTTTTCTTGCTTACTTTACTCTTCTACCCTGAAGATAAAGGCGATATATTAATCCGAAACATGGTTGTCTTTCACCGGACTACTTGGCGTTATATCCGAGAAAATGGAAGTTTCCAGATTATTTTTATTTCTGTGGAGTGATTTTCATCTCTTTTTCCTGATCTGTGACATTTAAAATGTGTGTGTACTCATAGTTACGTTTTACCCCATTTAAACACAAATTTTTCTTGAACGATATTTAAAGATGCAATTCCTATATCACATGAAACCAATTATAAAGGCTATTTTGTTAATGCAATTTCTGGAAGTAACTCTGTTCATTCCATTGTCGTGTGAAACACATGAGTACGCTCTGTGGACAAACTAATGAGTTTTTAATGCTAAAGCAAGTGGTATACATCATAACCACGGTGCTTTAAAGAATTAATGCAAATGTAACTTCTGCCCTCATCATCACTGCATTACTACTAATGCACCCAGTAGCACAGTTAGCTGAGGCACTTGCTGAAAGCCTGAAGGTCGAGGCTTCGATTCAAACCGCACTATGGCCCTCGGGTCGACTAAGCCTCTAACAGAAATGAGTAACAGGAATCTTCCTCTGGGTAAAGGGCGGCCGGCGCGTAAGACTGACAACTGCACCCTCAACTGTAAGCTAATTTTCTAGAAAATGTGGGAGCCTTGACGTCTCAGAAACTTATGGGCTTCCGCGGCCTGCTACAGGGATAAATTTATCTTCTTTTATTAATGCCTGATACTTATTTAGTGTAGGAGACTTTAAATATTTTACTTGCTCTTTAAACCAGAGATGCTGGAAACACGATGCTGCCTAATTTGCTCTATTTTTATGGATTTCTTTGGTTTCATTACATAAGTTTGGGTCACACTATGTAAATGCTCTTACACGAGTGGAGTTCTCAGATGTGCCTACCTCGAATTTCAGTTTAATTAACGCTGATTATGTACTTTTGTTAATTATCAAAAAGTTTGCACTTGTCCCCAATTAATTTATTGCTGCACTTGTGCTATATCAACATAAGATAACGTGCACTGCTGTAATTTATAGAGTTACATAGGTCATAACCTTGCAATCAAAAGAATAAATGTTATGACAGGGCTCGATTTCATCACTAGAATCTCATCAGACATAATAGATTTCTTTTAAATTAAGAGGTTTGAA
Organism: Cryptotermes secundus; assembly: GCF_002891405.2. Taxonomy (NCBI): domain Eukaryota; kingdom Metazoa; phylum Arthropoda; class Insecta; order Blattodea; family Kalotermitidae; genus Cryptotermes; species Cryptotermes secundus. Next base: position 491,836 of record NW_019724595.1, on the reverse strand, counting down.
GGTCAGCAATGCAGTGTTAACAAGGATTCATTTCTGATCCCTGTTCTTGGCCGTATTAATCCAATCGACCCCATTCATGACCTACTTCATTAAAGGAAAAGTTAGCATTATCTATTTCTGCCGGTACACCTTCTATTTTGAGAAAGACCTTTCATGGCTTACCTCCGTACCGCCAGGGCAGAATCCCCGGAGAGCTCATCGTTAAGGACGCGGCGGCTCCTTTCAGAATCAACATCCATCAATCATCATGTAATTCAACGCTACATTCTGAACGCTTATAATGCCGTATAAGGAACCAAGGAAGAACTGTTGTTTGTCCATCGAAGCTTAGGTCTTCCTAGTGCACAGTTATCTTCATCCCCTTCGGGGACAATCCGTTGGATAGGAGACAGGGTGGACCTCAGGGCTAATCTGGATCCTGTACAGAAGCGAAGAACTGCTCTGCCACGAATCGAACCGCGCGCCGTGCAGCCCGTAGCCGTCGCTATCACAACACTCAATGCTTTAGGTCACTTTAAAAAGCTGAGAGGTAAAAGTAAATGTATTCCTGTGCTTAACTAATTAAGCACCATGCCTTGAAGGCGCATGGGGGGAGTGGATGTATTGATCCAAATTTTCTTCACCTCGGCGTTAGTCGGAGGTGAATGGTCAGCTTCACGCTCCTGCCGCTTTACCAAAGGGGAACGATTCTCAACCCCCAGCTAACCATTGTATAAGAGGTTGGGTGGACCCCAGGACCGGTCTGGACGACTTGGAAAAGAGAAAATTCTTGACCATGCCAGGAATTGAACTCCGAGCTCTCGGTTGTGGAGCCCGTAGCCAGTCGCTAAGTCGACTACGCCACCCGGACAAGAAGTTCATATTCCTACCATGTTAACTTTATAACAGTCGGGATTATAAATCCGGAAGCAATTTTAAAAGGGAAGATTAGGGTCTTCTGGGATGCTACACCCCAGATACCGACGTTTCGGAGGAACATGATCCCGTCTTTTCACGTTCACTCGCTTTCTTCTCAGGGTTATTTCTATCCCTACCTGCAACATGTGCCAACTCTATACACTCGTCCTGCACTTCTACCGTGAAGCTGCATACAATTTCCTCCGAAACGTCAATAGTTATCTAAAGAGCGGCGTCATATCCCAGAATAATTTAGCCTTGCAAGTCACTGACGTGCGAACTTCTAATGTCATACGTTTTTAAAAACGTTCCTTCATGCAGCGAGGCGTCTATGTTGCTAGTTGCGTAATTAAGTGTATTAAGAAGGAAAATGTCAGGGTGATATTTTTTGTTATTTTCACCTTTGTCTCTGTGTAAATATACTGTACATTGCACCAATAAATTAAGTCGTGAACCTCCAGCTTCAGTGTTGACTATCAACATCATAAAATGACGTGTGCAGAAACGGATGAATCTCATTTTGTACACACGTTTTCGTCTGCTTGCTATCAAGGTACACAGCAATTAGCTGAAGTGCAGAAAAACGAAAGAGTGGCATATATGCCAAGCAAGGCCTACTATTTCTATTCGAGATTTATTACTCCTACTTTGCTCTAGGTCTGTATTCTTCTATCATTTTAAAGAGAACAAATGACTAACCTTCTGACAGGTAAAGGCAAAGCTATCCGTGTAACAGGCCGTGAAGGCCCTTAGGGTTGTAAGATGTTGAGGTTCCAACATTTTCTAGACAATCGGCTCACAGATGGCGGTGAGGTTGTCAGCCTTACGCGCCAGTCACCCTTTAACCCCCGGAATATTCCTGATACTCATTTCTGTTAGAGGCTGAGACAACCCCAGGGCCATACTGCTGCTGGAAGATCAACTCAATTAAAAATTCACCTCATCGGGACTGGAAACCGTGACTTTCCGGCTTGTAGCAAAGTGCCTCAACCAACTGCGCTACCGCGAATTTCATTACAAATACCTCAGCCAGGCACTGGACATGGTCATGCATAATGCGAGTCAGTTCCAATCAAAACAGACTTCAACCCTAAGATCTATTTTACCTCTCTCTTCTTAATCTGCCCAGACGTGTCCTTGTCAAAAACGTGAAGGCCTTCTTTATATCCGAGCTGTACCTTCAGCTGGCTGTGCCCTTCTTTATTTCACTACCCCAATATTACCATTTTGTGACTTCCAAACATCCCCATTGTGTAATAATCTCATTGTTCATATATCCAGTTCTAATTAGCTTCAAATATTTCCCTTAGCACATGTTTCTAAACTCTTTTAATTTATAAGCAGAAGTTTACTAACGTTTCGGAGGACCATACTGCCTCCATTTTCGCAATAAAAAATATTCTAAGCAAGCAAAGAACAAGAATATCTGTACAATTCTGATCATCAGTCCCGGTTTTTCAATAATATTTCAAATTTGAGAGAATGTTACAGTTTATGGTTTTATCTTGTAAGATTTTATGAGGTGCAGACCATTGAAAATCAACAGACGTTTCAGAGGAACATGTCGCCTCGAGATTAAGGGTAGGAGAATAAGCGAAGCAAGAAACAAGCATGAAGCAGGTAGAAATAAGAGGCGAAACGTTGGTTTATTTTCAACAGACTGCACGGCGTCTTAATTCCAGAAGATACAACGCTTCATAACCGCCGTTGTAAGAACCAAAAACGTTCCAAAATATTAAAGTTCGCTCTGTATAAACTGTCACACTCTGCAGTGAATATAACAATTTAGAGTGTCTTTTAAGATAAGTATTAATGACATTCGGTAATAAATGCTTAATCACTAAGTCTCGGTTCGTCAGCGAAATTAAAGAAATAGGAACGAGGTTCTAATCTGTTGGCCCCGTTAGACAAATATAATTAACACCAACAGTACAAACAGCTCGACGTTCCTACCCAGTTTAATGGAAATCTGCCACACTTATTGCGAATTGCACAGGCGATAGATAAGGAAAAATATATCCAGTGATTCCAGACGGCTGCTTCAATTACGTACACAGGCATAAAATGCTGGGTTAGTGTAAAAGAAGTACACACTTTCAACGTTTTATAGAAAACAAAGTGCTACTGACAGAGCCAAAATATTTGCACGGTTTTCAGTATATGTCCTTAAGTCTGTATGACTAAGTTACTAATGTTCTATGATCACATGGCAGATACCAATTCGTTCCAATCCCACCGGGGCATGTCCTCTCCAACACTCGCAACAGCTGCTGTGATGCGTTGCTTTAGACCGCTTACACTTGCAGGAAGTGGAGGAACAAAACTGTTTGATATATCCCCACAAGAAAAGAAATCAGTGGGCGTTAGATCGGGGACTTCTTGGTGGCCAGCGTGTCAGTGCCACTTTCTGGTCTGTTGAGCTGTGCGTTTATTACGAACTGGATTATCGTATTGATATCTGCGTGTGACAAAACGCTCACACATAGAACATTTGTAACTTAGTCATACAAACTTAAAGGCATATACTGAAACACCATGTAAGTGTTTTGGCTATATCAGTGATAGTTTTGGTTACTACAACACGTTGAAAGTATATCTATTTCCTTTGGGTCGCGCCATAGCTCAAGCGGTTAGTCGCTGGCTTCTCACCGCGGCGGCCCGGGTTCGATCCCGGGTCTGGTCAAGAGGGATTTGTGGTGGACAAAGTGGCCCTAGGGCAGGTTTTCTCTGAGTACTTCGGTTTCCCCTGCCAATCTTCATTCCACCAATTGCTCCACAATCACCCTCACCTATCATCTGGGACTGGTACAATAGGCCAGAAGTGGCCGCAGTACAAGGGACTTAGTCCCACCCCACTAGCAATAAACAAAGAAATCTATTTCCTTTATAGTATCCCCGTATAATAAGTTTAGTGACTTTACCCTTAAGCCCATAAAGTAAATCACAGTTGTGTTAGAGCGAGTGCAGTGAAATATCGCATCATCGCCCACGCGAATCTACGTAAATTATATCAGAGTATACGTATCTCTGAAATATCTCAAATTCGCTGTTACTTTAAACTCAGCTGACAGCCTGTCGACTCTGTGATTTTATAATACAAACGAAATGCATAGTGAATAAGTGACACTGTTCATATTTCCCACAGTACGGTCCCACGGGTGGAGAAGCAATGCAACCCTCTCAACTCGCTGAAAAAACAATATGGCCACCGGATTTTCCCATGGAGAACAATTGAAAAATTCACCGTACAATATGATCAGTGACTTTATTTGTTCAGGCACCACGGTTTCAGTCATCACAGAACTTCATTCTTAGCCTGTACCACCTCCCTTAGACGGAAATAATCAGGTCATTAAATTTTGTATTGTTTAAAAATTCGAAAAATGGAGCCAAATCATATTAAGCGCTTGAGTAATGTAGAAATTCAGTTCCGACCTCACAGAAAACATAGTTTGCAATAGAAAAGCCAACCAGTTAATTTTATTTGACGAAATAATCTGTGTTCGTTCGTAGAGTTGAATTAAAAATGTAAGTATACTTGCTATATGGCACGTATCTAATGCGCTTATGTTCATGTCGATAGTGGCAAGTATTTCCTCTTTAAATTCTCTAGATCTTCAGTCAGATTTCAAGCGATTGCACATGTAGTCGTGACTACGAATTCGTTCCTGTCACCACATTTGCTTCGTCGAATTGCTCAGGCATTATTGTTGTTTTTACTCGTCATTAAAAACGTAACTCTTGTGCCGTTAATTCAGATAGCCTTAAGTTTAAAAGCATTAATTATCGTATTAAAAAACACAAAGCTTCATAACTTGTACTCTTCTCCACGAATAATTAGAACGATCAAGTCAAGGATAATGAGGCTGGCAAGGAATGCAGTACGAATAGAGCAGAAGAGGAATGCATGTAGGATATTGGTGGGAAAGCCAGAAGGAAAGAGGCCACTAGGAAGACCAAGACGTAGGTGGGTGAATAATATTAAAATGGATCTTAGAGAGATAGGATGCGATTGATCTGGCTCAGGATAGGGACCAGTGGAGGGCTCTTGTGAACATGGTAATGAACCTTCGGGTTCCATAAAATGCTGGGATATTCTTGAGTAGCTGCACAATTGCGGCTTCTCAAGAAGGGCTCAGCTCCACGACTGATTACTGATAATGTTGTGTCTCCGTTTCAAACCTCTTTGCCACACGTAAACGCCCTTTAGATTCAAAATCTATTCTGAGTAACCAAAAACACGTTCTTGCTTGTGTTCGAAGCTGCTTCATACATGTCTCGTGGGACTGTAGCTCTTCGAGACTCGGAGCAGAGAAATAAAAAAGAGAGAAGAGGGACGGTACTGAATTTAAATATCAGAAAGCTCTCAGACCCCCCCCCCCCCGCCACCCANCTGCTAGAATGAATGCAGACCCACTTGAAAACTACTCCACTGTGTGAGGAGCGAGGCAGCATATTGGGTGTTAAGCCATTTGAAAGAAAGACAACAAAGAAATGGAAAATTGAAAAATATTGTAAAAATCCACTTGTGTATCCATTAAAAATAACTTTGCTCAGACTGAAGGGTGGAGAAGTGGGTGATGGTAGTACAGTGATGAGATAGCAGTAAATAAGTTGATTTCGGTTCCTCGTACTGAGCTGACACATTCATTGCAATAACGGCTCAAGAACCCACCATGTTGTCTCGAATACGACGAACGTTACAAGACCAGCTGTGGCACCAGTACATGCATCTTCACTAACTTGTACTCGTCTCCGAATATAATTAAATGAACGAATCAGGAGGGTGCTATGGGCAGTAGCACACATAAGAGAAAGCGGAAAGCTTCGACAGGAAAGCCAGATGGAAAGAAACCACTAGGAGAACACAAATAAAATGGTAAAAGTAAAGCTATCCTCGTAACGGGCCGTGAAGGCCCATGGGGTTGTGAGATGTTGAGGCTCCCACATTTTCTAGATAATCGGTTCAGAGATGTTGGTGAGTTTGTCAGCCTTACGCGCCGGCCGCCCTTACCACCAGGAATACTCCTGGTACTCATTTCTGTTAGAGGCTGAGTCGACCACAGGGCCATAGTGTGGCTGGAAGGATGAGGCCAATTGAAAAATCCACCTCATTGAGATTCGATCCCGCGACCTTCAGATTTGTAGCATAGTGCCTAAACCAACTACGCTACCGCATTCCCCCACTAATAAAATAGATCGTAGAGAGAAAGTATGGGTGGCGTGGAACTGGTTCAGAATGTTACTATTGAAGGGCTCTTGTGAACACGGTAATTAAACTTCAGGTCACATAAAATGTTGGGAAATTCTTGGGTAGCTGAACGACTAGCGGTTTCGCAAGGAGGACTCGGTTCCATGGAGTTAGTTAAGTAATTAGCTTAAATTTCTTCATTCAACAAATATATAAATTTTAATATTCAAAATTTCCATGTACTGTTTAAAAATTATGTAATATAACAAATAAACCACTTTTATAACTTGGCGTGATTTTTATTTCACTCAAAACTGAATAAATTCAAACTCAAATTACACAGAAATAAACAGATCCTAAGAACACTCACAATTTTCAAATCGAAGGTTGTGACGTAGGTACGAAGCTTGTGGCTCTGAAATAGTAAAATTTGTTACTTGTAGTCAGAAACGGCCCCGTTCGATGCTCAGCCAGGATACTGAGTATTGTTTCTGATGTTTTTCGAGGTTTTCCTCGGTCCATCCAGGTAACTGCCAGGAGAATGCCTCTGTTAGACCACGAACTCTTCCTTCCAAATCTTCTCCAATTCATGACTGACCAGTTATCCAAAGAATAAATCACAAGAGACTAGAGGTCAGCAGTCGGAGCTGTTGACGGCTTCGGTGTGGTGACGCGCAGAACTCTGGGAGTGGGGAGAGGAGAAAGCATGAATAATCTTAATATGAAAATCTCAACGATCATTTGCGAGACTGGATATAAATTTGGATCGGAGTGGGGAAAAATAAAAATGTGAAGTGGATTCAACTGGCTGGCTACTGTAAACATGATGATGAATTGTCCGGTTCTAGAAAATTTGCTGACCAGCTGAGCGAATGTCAACTTTTCGGTCATTTATTTAATTATGGATTTATTTAGAACTCATAGGATGACAGTAACATGACGCCACGCACAGAAACAAGAGAGAATATTTTGAAAAGATAAATTGCCTCCCATTCTTAGCGCGTGGGTTGAGCGGTAGTTATAAGGGTACACAAGGAGAATGCATTCAATTTATAACTAATTTGGAGAAGATATACATATTTTCCAAATTAGTTCTTTTCATTTAATGCCGAAATAAAGATTCATACAAAGACAAACGTCAGCAAAATCCAAGCAACGGATGTGATTGTTTGAAAGTACGAGGAATCCCGATGAGGTCGATTTTTCTCAATTGACGTAACCTTCCAGCCGCACTGGCCGTGGGGTCTATTCAGCCTCTAACAGAAATGAGTAGCAGCAATGTTCCCGGAGATAAAGTGTGATCGGCGCGTAAGGCTGACAACCTCACCGCCATCTGTGAGCCGATTGTTTAGAAAATGTGGGAACCTCACAACTCTATGGGCCTTCACGGCCTGTTACAGGGAAACCGTTACCTTTACCTTTACGAGGAAGAGTCAATAAATAGGTTAAAATGGATATAAGGTGTAAAACAAGTGATATTCGAACCTGTAAAAACATTTATTTCTCGACATGTCCTCCTCTAACTTTAATAAACTTGACCCATCGCTTTCCCAGTGCGTCGAAACCCGCAGCATAGAAGTTACTTGCCTGTCGTCTCAGACACTTCCGCGCCTCCGTTTTAATCTCTTTGTCATCGGTGAATCGTTTGGCACCAAGACGGAACCGCTTTACGCGACAAACACTTCCCACTGTAAACAGGAAATATTTCTTTATTAATATCCCCTCTATTGTGTCCTCTTCCCCATGTAAAACACATAACAGAAAGCTGCTCTTTAGTAGTACATACCTCAAGCAGAGTCGCCATTTTGACTACTGAAAGCAGCTCTGAACATGCGCATACTCCTCTACTACCTATACTGTTATGAAGCTTGACTGTGCTGCTAAGTAGTTTTACACATTACTTCCTTGCTTACTTACTTACTCATGGAGCTGAGCCCTTCCGCAGGTGCCGCCAATTCTGCAGCTACTCAAGAATTTCCCAGTATTTTATGGAACCTGAAGGTTCGTCACCGTGTTCACAAGAGCCCTCCACTGGTCCCTATCCTGAGCCAGATAAATCCAATCCATACCATCTCATCCTACCTCTCTAAGATCCATTGTAATATTGTCCACCCACCTACGCCTTGGTCTTCTTTGTGGTCTCTTTCCTTCTGGCTTTCCCACAAATATCCTATGCGCATTCCTCGTCTCCCCCATTCGTGCTACATGACCTGCCCACCTCATCCTCCTTGACTTTATCATTCTAATTATACTTGGAGAAGAGTACAAGTTTTACACAAAAACGTATCACTTACGTTACAGCTGTGTTACTTCCATTTGTGAACCATTTACTGAAGCTCACTCATATTTAAGAAAATGATTGCGTTATTGGATATTATTCATTGTTCGGTTTTAATTTAAAACAACGTTCCGTAGGCTGGACTCTGCCTCGGGCCCCAGGTCTCTCTGTCTCTCTCTCTCTCCTGTTGCTCCCGCTTTGGATCGTAGGGCATCTGTGAAACGCGTTGTTTCACTTCAGTTTCTTGATGCTAAGATATTCGGTAGAACTCCTTGGACGGAGGATCAGCCTGTCGCAAGGCCGCTGCCTACACAAACACAGAATAAATGCACACAAACAACCACGCCTTGAGTTGGATTCGAACCCACGATCCCAATATTCGAGCGAACGAAGACAATTCATGCTTTATACCGCGAGGCCACTGTAATCGGCACTCCAAGTATTTATGAGAATATAATTATTGTACGAGATTCTTAGAGAAGCAATTGAACATAATTGTGAGGAAAGGACGTAAGTGGTTTGGCCTGTAAAAGCATCAGTTTCATAAGGAAGGAAATTATGGAGCGACCGAGAACAATACGGCTCGGCTAGATGCTAGAAGAAACAGCTGGCAAGAAAGAGACGAATAAAATTGTTGCTAAGAACGAAGAAATTGGAGGATTTCCGTCTATCATCCCGTTTAAAATGGAAATGTACATTAATTGTTGTTGGTAACGATATGACGTGTGAAGACAGCTGAAATAGAGTATTTAGAAAGCCCCTGGAAATAGTCAACCCGTGTCTCTTCTCGACTGTGTACGTCTTGATCGCGTGTTGGCACGCTTCAGTCTGTTGGGGCAGGGGGCGGGCTGAAGAGGAAGCTTGGGAACGACGCCCACAATAATGTAGTAGGCAAAGTTACCGAAGACGGTATTTAAATTTTATTGAACTTGCTTAAAAATAAGATTTAAAAGTGTGTGACCATGCTACATTTTTACAAATATTATGTTTCTGGACACTTTCCATCGTCCTGTCTTTGTCTAAAAACACCGTCCTCTTTCTTTTTCAAACACCGCGTGTCGGGGACTGGACTGTGTCTCCGTCTTCAGGTAAAACCTACTCAGTTGGGCCCAATCGATAGAGCTAGTCCCTGTCTCCGGACCAATCTGCTCTTTATTATGAATTAATATAGCTGAAAATTATTATTTCCTCATAAATTTTGGCGGAAGCTTTTTCAATATCGAATTTCAACGAAATCGATTAAGCTCTTTACGGGATAAATTGAAGAAATCTTTTTATGGCGTGAGGTTTATTTATGAATCAGTTTTTTTGAAAATCAGAACCGTCCGACATTTTGTATCAATTTTCCACAATATTTGCTCAGCCATTTATGTGATACATAAAATGATTCATTTATAAACTCAGGACTGACCAGTGCGGTTATGGAAGAACAGAGTTGCTTTAAATGTTACTGAACTTCCGCCTCGCCTTTGAGTTGTATCTGTGTAACTATTCACTGGATACACAAAAGAGTCCGTTTGTGATATTATTTAAGCCAGGCTCTGAGGTGGATTCCTATGAGTGAAGATCTAAGATGTTCAACAAATTTAACATGCAGCTTCCTTATCAGTTGTTAACTATATTTGCAAAATACTATTCCTAATGCTAGGATGCTTCAATTTATATCCCTATGTAAATCAGCATTTACTTTGGATCCATACTAGGATTTATATGTAGTTTTGTTTGCCGTCCGCCTTGCCACATTATCAAGAACTAAAATGAATCCTTTTCAAAACTCGTCACTGCGCTAGATGTTTCGGCCTACTGTGACATCATCCGCGCTGCGGTAATCGCGGTGTCACGGAAGCACAGCAGTGCCCCTGCATTTGAACGCACCTGAAGATGGCAGAGTAGACCGAAACATATAGCGCAGTGACTACTTTTAAAAAGTGTTTAATTTTATATTGCGATATTGTTGCATGTGGATGTTAAAAACAGCTAAAATAAATTCTAACATCAGCTGCAACAGGAAACTACAATGCAATACTTGGATCAGGTGAAAAAGATGAAGTTGTCCTAATTAAGCACTACGCCATGAAGGCGTTTGGGGGAATGCATATTTTCTTGACTTCAGCACTAGTGGAGGTGAGTGGTCAGCTTCATGCCCCGGCCGCTTTACTCCCGGGGAAAGAGTCTCCGTCACCCATTGGATACGAGGTTGGAAGGACCCCAGAGCCGGTCTGGACGACGTTGAAGAGAGAAAAATTCTTGACTATACCGGGAAACGAACTCCGGCCCGTCGGTTGTCCAGCCCGTAGCCAGTCACTATACCGACTGAGCCATCCCGGCTCCACACTTGCATCAATAAAACTGAAAATCAGAATTACCCGATAATTCTCAATGAAAATTTCGAACGTAAAATATTAAGAAAATCTGTCTAACAGTGTAGGCCCTGATATTAGGTCACTGACAGACGAACAGCTGGACTGTCATGACACCCACGCAAGGTGTTCTTCCTCACTTTGTAACGAACACCTCAAAACGATAAAATTTCCACTCGGACTATTTGTAAATTAAGGATATGCTTAGGCCAATGTGAACCAAAAATAAATGAAACTGAGCACTTACGTGAAAAGCTGCAGTTTCAGAGATGACACATCAACAGAGGATCCCCACGGCCGTTAATCTCGGATTTCTAGAACGCAGCCTCTAATTTTCCATCAAATAGCTCCTCAGTTATCCTCACGAGGCTGAGTGGACACCGTTCCAGACCCACTAGCTCTCAGAAAATCTGGTAACGTCGGGAATCGAACCCAGGACCTCTGACTCCGTAGCCAGGAATTCTGACCACTAGACCACAGAAGCGACAAAATATAAACTAGATTATATTTTTACATACTTCCGGTATTCACAGGCCGATTGGAAATTAAAGACATTTTCACGTGTATGGGTCATATATACGTATAAAAACGGGGTTTTCATTGGTAGGTAGATTTATTGCTGACTCCTTTAAAATAATTCGTAATCACAATCAATTACAGCGCTATCGCCAATCTAACCAATTCACAAATCACTAGGACACGCTAAGTCTTCTCAGTCTTCATTAGGCGTATCCTGGCAACGGATTTATAAGAGTCTCACTGTAACTACAGCAAACATAAAGTCTTCTCTTCACAGGCTGACGTTCAACTGACAACCGAACTACGATTGAACTGCCAATTGACGTTGTATTCTTGTTATATAGCCTCGGGTCAAACAACTGCATGAAAATCCATCCGTTGCCTAGCAGTGGATGCATGCGAACCACATGCCTAGAAATGGATATACTCCATTGTTGATTGAGTATGTGTTGGGGGCTTGTTTACTGAGGCGTTACCTAGCAATGGTTCTACATATGACTTTCCTTCCGTAAGCTTTCTTACACAAAATATGTAGCATGGGCCGTAGAATAGATGGACCTTAGATTATTATATGGAGCAGTGGTAGAATGATGATTAACTGTGGGAAACCGAATAAACTTCGAGAAAACGTACGCCTATGCCACTTCGTCCACCTCAAATTTCACATAAAGTCCATCTGGATTCAACCCGGGTCTCCACGGTGAGAAGCCAGTGTCTACCCGTCTATCCGCATGGTAGAAATCTGTAAAGGAAAATATAACATGTAGAAGTTCTAAATTCATTTACTATTTGGACAACTCTTCTAGAATCGTGGAGTGGCTCTTAATAGATTTCACTTAATTTTTCCAAGAAGATGAAGCGGCGTGGTAAACAGCCCTCTGTAATGAGATGCAAGACATGACGTTGCAAACATCAGAACACTCTAACGGCAGAATGAGGAAGGACTCCAAGCGAACAGTTCAACTTCAAGCAGACCTTCGTGAATAAACAAAGAATATGGTTGTATGCAGATTAGCAATAGAGAGACCCATGTCCTGAGAAATATTGAGTCGAATGTACGTGATCAGGATGGTATAATGTATGTGAATATAGCCTGTGTTTTATGCCGCATTTTAAATCATCCATAATTTATCATCTCTGAAACTTGGCGATTTTCTTCGAGTCCTAGGCCATAAGGAGAACATAACCGTAGTCAGGAAAAGTTCGTACAGCAGAGAAGAACACCCGTGTGATACAGTCGGTGTGAATCTCAGTAAGAACTTACAAGGAATTCAGAGAGCTAACTCTATATGCTTGTTAACAGACCGTGAAGTTTGGTTTGTTTGAAATACCCTGAAAACGAAGGGGATGGGACAATGTTAAAATGGTTCTTAATGAATCAGGAGATGGGATAATGTAGTCGATACAGCCGCTGGATACGGGCTGAATGACAGAGGGGTCGAAGTTCGAGTCCCGGTAGGATCAAGAATTTTCTCTTCTGAATGTCATCCAGACCGGCTCTGGGACCCATCCAGCCTCCTAGCCAATGAGTACCGGGGGTAAAGCAGCCGGGATGTGAAGATGACCACTCACCTCCAGCTAGTGACGAGGTCAAGAAAATGTGGATCTGTACATCCACTCCCCCATACACCTTCATGACGTAGTGCTTAATTAGTTAAGCAATGTAAAAGCTTTACCTTCACCTTAAGGAAATAATGCGGTGGGTAGAACAAATATGCGTAGCACGATGCTCATTAGGAGGCAGTTTATTGCTAATAAGTGTGTGGCTTAAATCACCACACGTTTAATAAATGTCTGTCTAGAAGTACTACATATTCTCCCTGTTATAAAAGAACATGCTTCTATATACATATTTAACTGTCTTGATGTATTGGCTTTATGAATGTTATCCATCGTGCAAACTGTTATTAAAACGGCGTTTCTGAGCCTGGACACTGTGTCCGTCTATAAGCAAAAATCATGTTCAGGTGGACCCAATCAATGGAGTGTTGTGAAACAACACCTCGAGGGGTGTATTCTGGTGACGTCACTTTATTACTCAACGCCGTAACTACACTTCAACATAACTGAAACACAAATGTTCAACAAGCGTTTCACAGTCGCTCCTTTCGTACTAACAACTCTCAATGGAACTCTCCGTGCTGGCTTTCACTGTCTTCTGTCTGGCTTCACAACCCACACACACTCTGTCTTCTGTCGGTGCACACTGTACACTGGCCTCTGTCTCGGCAACTCGGGCAGTGCTTGCTACCATTCAGTCCAGAACCTTTTGTCTTCTCGTCTACTGCCCAAAAACATAAAAATTAGAATATACAAACCTATAATTTTGCCTGTGGTTCTGTATGGGCGTGAAACTTGGTCTGACATCAAGGGAGGAACATAGACTGAGGGTGTTTGAGGAGAATATTTGGACCGAAAAGGGATGAAGTGACAGGAGGTTGGAGAAAACTGCATAATGAGGAGCTTCATAGCTTGTACTCTTCTCCAAGAATTATTAGAATGATCAAGCCAAGGAGAATGAGATTGGCAGGGCATGTAGCATGAAGGGAGGAGAAGAGGAACGCGTATAGGATATTGGTTGGAAAGCCAGAAGGAAAGAGACCACTGGGAAGACCAAGGCGTAGGTGGGTGGACAATATTAAAATTGATCTTAGAGAGATAGGATGGGATGGTATGGATGAGATTGATCTGACTCAGGATAGGGCCATCCCCAATTACTCTTCCAATATCTGTCTTGATACCTTAATTTTATTTCTGCGATATGTTGCTTGAACTTGCATTCAGATGAAGTACACGTGCTAGTAAGGGGACATTGGGGGTTGGGGAGTCCCTCTCGTTGTATCGTTGCTTTATGCTGCGTGGTGCCCGAGTAATACCGCGGGATTAGTCGCCCGCTCTCCCTCGTCTTCTGCTGGCGAAATGAAGAGGACAAGCTAATTAAAACGAGGCTCCCAGATTTGTGCTAATGCACACAGGGTATTGAGCACTGCTATAGGCATGGACAGAGTGTTCGGGTTTGTGTCAATGCATACCAGGTACTCAGCACTGCTATTGGCATGTACAGGATATTCGGGTTTGTGTCAATGCATACCAGGTACTCAGCACTGCTATTGGCATGTACAGGATGTTCGGGTTTGTGTCAATGCATACCAGGTACTCAGCACTGCTATTAACATGTACAGAATGTAACATGTACAGAATGGCGCGCGGTCAGCGTGTATATAGAAGCGTACCGGGTATTTATATTTGAGCCAATGTAGAAATGTCTGTGCCAGTCGCTAGTTGAACGTTGCTATGGGAATGTATACAAAGTTCTCACCCAACTCCATGTAGCAGGGCCCTTCCTCAGAAGCTGCTGGTTCCTCGGTTGGTGAAGAAATTCTCCCTATTCTATGGTTCCCGAAATTCGTTACCACATTCAGAAACTCCTGCCACTGGTCCCTATCCTGAGCCAGATGAATCCAGTTCGCACAGTTACAATATTTTCCTGAAGAAATTCGAATATTTTTAGGATTAAAATTATACGAGAAAGAAGAAAAATTACTCTAAAGAGTTCTTTTAATAGAGATATTCTTGTTTAAATAATATTTGTCTATTATTATGCTAATTTTGGTAAAGTACTGAAAATTACAATTTTTCGCAGTAGAAGATATCTGAATTTGATAAACATTCCGATATTGTTATCAATTTAATTATTTAAGCGAATTCCAAGGACTTTATATTAACTCATGTTACTCATTTTAGTAACTGGTCATGAGGAATCTTATGTTACTTTTAAGCCCCAAAGAAAATTGAAATGACTGAAAATATGGCGGCAGGATAATGAAAAAAGGTCTACAATTCAAAAACGTATTTATGAAAATAATTTAAACTAATTCCACAATGATGAGCCAGGATACCGTAGTCGGTATAGCGACTAGCTACGGGCTGGACAAGGAGGTCGGAGTTCGAGTCCCGGTAGGGTAACAAATTTTATATTCTCCACGTCGTCCAGACCGGCTCTGGGGTCCACCAAATCTCGTATCCAATGGGTACAGGGGGCTACCTCCCCGGGGGTAAAGCGGCCGCGACGTGAAACTGACCATTCACCTCCAACTAATTCCGAGGTCAAGAAAATGTTTATCTATACACCCACTCCCCCATACGTCTTCATTGTGTAATTATTAATTAGTTAAGCACAGGGACAACTTTTTTTTTTCCTTGGCACTACAGCCCCAGTGGGCCTAGGCCTACGTCCATGAACTTCTCCGTTCACTTCGGTTTTTCTAGATCTTACACATTCGGTAGGACTCCTTGGGCGGGTGATCAGCTCGTCGCAAGGCCTCTACCTGTACACAAACACAGAAAAACGCGCACACACAAACTAAACATCCATGCCCTGAGTGGGATTCGAACCCACGATCCCGGTTTCCAAGCGAGCGAAGACAGTACATGCCTTAGACCGCTCGGCTACGGTGACCGGCCAGGAACAACTTTACCTCTACCTAATTCCACATTATATATGTATATGGACTTAAATCTATTAATTCTGTGGGGTAGAAATGTGCAGTTTCCGAAGCAAGAACCTACGGTTACAATGATTGCATTCCCCGACTTCTTGACGTTTCAGATTGTCTGCACTCTTCAGTAAAACGCGAATGAGACGAGACGCGATTATCTATAGCAGTTTCTTGTCCAAATACGATAAATCGCTTGTAAGGGAAATTCGGCGTGACGGAGGGATACAAGCATATGATGAAGGCTAATCACATAAATATCCCATTAGAGACACGGAGAATGGGGGTGAGTTGGGGTGATACAGTAGCCCATGTAGGGAGGGACGCATTGTTATTCAGGGGGATGAAAAGCGGTCCAGGCACGTGACATTAGGGGAGCTGAGGTTGGTCGGATGGGATTTGAAAAGGAGGCAGACGGTGAACAGAGAAATTCGATTACATTTGAAACTGAATTACTGATAAACTGATCAATAAAAAGTGTCACTGTTTCTTTTATCAGCTCACGTTTTTCTTTCGCTAGGATGTGCAGAGTCAGATGAGGTCTAACTTCAAGCCATACTCTGAGAGAAATGTAGTTCTGTAGTATCTGCTGTCAAACGTAAATCTGTTATATGTAGATTATTGCCCGTAACCAATTCGAACATAAATTAATGTATTTGCATGCATAAACACCATAAGCATAAGGATTATATTATTATTATCTTTTTAGGTTTCTCCACGGGGCGAGACTGAGTGCACTTGGAACTGCGGCCACTCTGTGGCCTCTTGTAAGAGCCCCGGATGATGATGAGGATGATTGTGGATAAANTTCCTACGAGGTTGATACCAAAATTTGGGGGAATACGGTATTTTCATCTTCACAATAAACCCTAAGGATGGAGTCAGCATGTTCCTCTGAAACTTTGGTGTCGACGTGGAGTCACGACTGTCTGAAAACTGGGCACATTTTCAGGGTCATTAAGTTAAATGTAAGAGTGCGAGAGAGACAGAGCAGTGTCTCAGAGTTCAGAATTGTGTTCAGCGGTGGAAAGAGCAGAGGTAGGAAAAGCACCGAAAGTAAAGATTAAATAATTATTTAATCTTTACTTTCGGTGCTTTTCCTACCTCTGCTCTTTCCACCGCTGAACACAATTCTGAACTCTGAGACACTGCTCTGTCTCTCTCGCACTCTTACATTTAACTTAATGACCCTGAAAATGTGCCCAGTTTTCAGACAGTCGTGACTCCACGTCGACACCAAAGTTTCAGAGGAACATGCTGACTCCATCCTTAGGGTTTATTGTGAAGATGAAAATACCGTATTCCCCCAAATTTTGGTATCAACCTCGTAGGAATCTATGCACAGTCTGACAAATCAAGAGTCCTCATGACGTGGAAATGTACAGTGTGTCCACAAAGTCCCGTCAGGGTTTTGAAAAATCGTGGCGCGCAAGCAAATTGAGCTAGCCACATGCGGTTTGCGGCAGATCAGAGTGAAACTCTGGAAGTTTCTTACTGACCTCAGTATTACACGTTGTTTTTAGGGTGTAAACTCTGGCTTCCACGCTAAAGTACGTATACTTATATAAGTTATTTGAGAAGAAGACACTAAGGACTATATTTGGCTCCAAGAGAACGGACGTAATAAGGAGATGGCGAATGTATAGAAAGAGCGACTTCACAAGCTGCATTTCTCACCAGATATTACTAGGACGGTTAAATTAACTGAATGCCGATCACAGTGGCCGCGCGTTCTAAGGCGTAAATTATCTTCGCCTACACAGATACTGGGATCGTGGGTTCGAATACCACTTGAAGTATGAATGTCTGTCTGCATTTCTTCTGTGTTTGTGTTGTCCTGTACAGTCAGCGGCCTTACGATATTGCTGATCGCCCACTCAGGGAGTCCTACCAATTTAATATCCATCGTTCCAGATTAATTATGATATGAATAGGACAGAGGGCTTAATATGAAAGAAAGAACAATAATAATAAGCAAAAATAAACTTGATAAAATGTATAACGAATGTTGCAGGGTGATATGAGAAATGCTTACAAAGTGCATAGTTTATGAACTGAAGGAAAGAGACCATTGGGCAAAACTAAGCATAGATGAGATGACAGTATTGTAATGTGCCTTGAGAGATATTGTGCTACCATATGGTTACATTCAGCAGGTTCAGACAGATGTCAGTAGAGAAACATTTTGGGCATGATACAATTACGGATTCCTCAGTATTGGGGGGTTTCGTAATTAGGTGATAATCAGGTTTTTGACACGGAGCTTATTATATGGACCGAATTTTTTAAAACTCGTTTTTATGTCGGAATCATAATGAGGTTATAATTAACTTTTCTTGTTGCTTTTTGCTGTAGGTTGTAGAAACGTCCAGACAATTTTAAACGCTGCCTTGAAAGGAGGGTTCAAAGTGAGAGCATTAGGTCCCTACACGAACACATTCAGATCTGAACAACGGAAAGGAACACAAGCCAAAGAGAATAATCCAGCACTCAGTATACGCAACTAAAATAAATATTTGATTGAGTATTTCGCCGTGTGGAGTAGGCGTCACAATTTTTTTTTATTTCCCGTGAGTATTTGATAGAACGCAGCTCCTCCCCTGGCCCCACGTCATGCGCCCGGTACATTGAAACAAACCAGCGCATTCTCTCTGTATCTCTGTGACGTCTCTTCTAGTTACTCCACTGATTACCAAATTCATTTTGAAAACTCTTTGGTCAAGGATTATGCTGACAGCCCCAAAGCGTTAATCTCCCCCCCCCTCACTTACAACAATGTCGAAACGCAAATTGTTATACACACTCTGGCTTATGGCACATCTCGTGAGTTTACGCTTGGGAAATATTGATAGGACTAGTCTAATATTTGATATTGATATTCAATATTGAAGTTATTAGAGTCTACACCTTTCTCGATTCTTCTGAAATTGATTAGTTTCAGGACTACATGTACATATCTTCTGCCCCTGCCATCAAAACCCTATGAATAGCTGCCAACAGCTCATTACGAAATGGATTGGAGCACTGAATTAAACAAATACTGCGCAGTCATTCAATCTGCATGATCTGCGGGCTTGTCTATTTTGCCTGCATTATTCTCTGTTAGCAATTATAATACTGTGAATTAATGAATCCATTCCAAATCGCTTCGGAAACTGCTAAATTAATGGGACTTGTTTCCGGTGATTTGGTAATTTCAAGTAACTTGTTCAGTGAAAGCGTCATGCCATATATTTTCGCATGTATGTTACTAATTATTAAATAAAAACGAGGTATAACATGTTGAATAAGTTTATTCATTTATTAATTAATTGTAAATTAAAACAATTATTTAGTTGAAAATGTAATTTGTTTTGTAAAGTCCCTGTAATAGGCCGTGAAGGCCCTTAGGATTGTGAGATGTCGAGGCTTGCACATCTTCTAGAAAATCGGCTCACAGATGGCAGTAAAACTGTCAGCCTTATCCGCTCACCGCCCTGTACCCCGCAGGAAAATTCCCGGTACTCACTGGACCATAGTGGGGCTGGAAGGATTTGGTAAATTGAAAAAAATCCAATGACGTCATCGGGACTCGAACCCGCGACCTTCGGGCTTGTAGCACATTGCCTCAACCAACTAGGCTACCGCGTGCCTAGTTAAAAGAGAAAAATAAAACAATCTTTTCGCATCCTAGCAGATGGAGTTGTTCCTGCGTTAATGTAGAATTTCAGATTGCAGTCAACAGCGACTTGGAATCTCATTCACGGGAAGTGACCCTGCCGAATGCCAGTGTACCAGGGTGCTGGAATCTGGTACCATATGAGATTAGCACAGTCCATGAATGGAGACGCCGCCTTTAAGGGACACAGGTGTAGGACGAAGGGTGGAGAACCACGTAGGATTTGGGCCGCAATGCATCCGAGCACTAGCGGCATATGCATCACTTTACACAGTCCTTGTCCAGAACTCTGGGCACTGCGAGACAATGAGTTTCGTCCCGTTTGTGGTGCTGGATAGCCTACTCTTAGGCGCAGTAAATGTATTAAGCAGGATAAATTGTAAGCAACATGATAAAGTATTTATTGTTATGGGCCCAGATATTGTACGAACAAGTACGGAGATAAGCTCAGAGTGTATCTGTCTCTTGTCTAAAAATAGTTTCATTAAACTATATCTATATACATGTAGATGTATCATTCGTGTGGGAGGAAGATTCCTACAAATATTACTGAGAATGAGGGATCTGGATTATCCTCGGGTGTGTTCGGAAAAATATTGTTTGTTCTTGCGACTACGTTCGGAAAACTTATTTTGTTTGTAAGGTTTGAAGTTCTCACGGTGGTGACTATGAAGAACGTCACCTTCTGAGATGTAGCGCCGTGTAGATCTTGTGTGGACCGACGTTTCGGAGGAACGTATAGCCTCCATCTTCAGGGTAATAAAGTTCGCGAGCTAAGGACCAACGTGAGCAGATGGCTGCTATCTGTTCAGTAGCATTTCCATATTCCTGTACTCGGAAAATCTTTGTTGTTTGCTTGGTAATTTTTTCGTATGCCAATGTTTGGAAAACCATCGTTATTTTGCAGCAATCTTCCCGTTGCCTGAGTTCGGAAAACAATTTTTATTTGTTCAGTAATCATTTTGTATTCCTGTGTTTGTAAGACTAATTTTGTGTGTTAAATACGCAACTTGAATATTTGTATAGCGTGACGTGTTTTTCTTCTAATTATCTCTGAAACAGAAGAAAATATATTGAGCATAAAATGTGTTTAATTTTTCTCATAAATATTTCTTGTGAGCATTATTTGTTCGGACGCAAAATTATTGTGAAGAAACGCGATAAAATATTCATGTAAATCGACAGTCATTTTTCCCCAGTTTCAACCAGAATTGAAATGCTTTGCAATTGTTTCTATTGCAGTATCCGTTTGACGAAAATCATAGCTGCAGCTCTCGAACTCTTTCATGCGTACAGACGGACAGGCGGAAGAAACGACTTCAGTACACTCTCCACAGGGTTAAGAAGACGTACAGAAGGTAAATACATAATCAAAAATGAGGAATGACAGTGCTTTGGAAAGACAAAGACTTATCTAGAGATATTTCCGATGCTCCTTGCTTCCATTCTACCATTGCTACAGCAGAGCCACACATTCCTGCTAGTAGCAGCTTGGCTATAAATTCATAACTGAAACTGAAAGCTCATCATATATATATATATATATATATGTGTGTGTGTGTGTGTGTGTGTGTGTATATATATGTATGTGTGTGTGTGAAAGGTAATTTCACTTTTAAACCAAGCAAAGACTAACATTGTCTTGAAAAAGTTTTGTCTTCTGGGATACAAATTTGTATAGTCTCGTGAAAGTCAACTGATGTTTCGGAGAAGAATGTAGCCTCAGTCTTCACGGTCGAAGAGTATAAGCCAAGAAGAGACCGACAAGCAGGGATCTTGCTGTCTGCTTCATGCTGGTCTCCTGCTTGGCTTACTATTCGACCTTAAAAAAGGAAAGCCATAGATTCTTCCTAAACATGAGCAAACTTCTACCGTACTACACGGCGTACATAACCCTTCGAAACCACCGCTATGGGAACTTCAAATCCTCCACTGGTTCTTATCTTTTGAGTTACATTATCTCATGTGATATTGTTTCAGTATTTGAAATTCTGAGTCCCTAAGTCTTTACTAGGGGCACGCGGTAGCGTAGTTGGTTCCGGCACTTTGCTACTAGACGGAAGGGCGCGGGTTCGAGTCCCGATGGGGTGGATTTTTTTTTCAATTAACCTAATCCTTCCAGCCACACTATAGCCCTGGGGTCGATTCAGCCTCTAACAGAAATGAGTACCAGGAATATTCTTAGGGGTAAAGGGCGGCCGGCGCTTAGAGCTGACAACCTTGCCGCCATCTTTGAGCCGATTGTGTAGAAGATGTGGGAACCTCGACGTCTTACAACCCTATGGGCCTCCACGGTCTGTTACAGGGATAGCCTTCATCTTTGTACCCTTTGCTATGCTTTTTATGCAAATATCTTTTTCTAACGCTTACGTTTATAAAAATGTTGCGATAATTCAGAAGTACAGAATGATGGCGTTATTTCATCGCAACAAGAACTCATCCGCTTTGCACAAAGCTCATATCTTCAGCGTGGTACTTAAGTAATCATAAGTACAGCTTAATTTTTTAACTTTGCCTTTAGGTAGTGAGTTGCCTAATTTGTAAAGACAGAAAAAGGAATGTATTGTTAGTTTATTCCAAAGATTAATTTAGATTCGAAATATATTTGTCTTCAGCTATTTAATTAGATACTGGAATGCCCTTGATTTGGATTATAACATTTTCTCATTACTTCGATCTGATTACAGAATTATCAGGGATATGCTTTCAATTTCAACTGTTTTTACTGTAACGAAATTAGCATGAAATGTAATTGAGGACCTGGAGTTAGCTGACGTCACTGAAGAGAACGTGCTACATTAATTAATATAGCATAAGTTACACGAGAGTTAAAGAGTTACAGAGTTACAGAGAGTTTGTTGCGCAGTTGTTCATTTCGATCGCGTTCCTAAGGGCCCAGATCCATTCATCACATTCACGCTACTTTCCTGTGAGCTACGAAGTCAATTCTCGGGAGTAATATAACATTTTAAATTCTCACGGAATTACGGGGGTTTTGGACTTCTTCCATCGTCCGGAATTTTAGGTAATAGGGGACACGACATTTCGGAAACTGGATCTGTTTCCGTCTTCAGGTGAGAAAGGAAGACACCTACTCAGTTGGACTCTTTAGAAAGAGCTAATCTCAATCAGTGAAGACGGAAACAGATCCAGTTTCCGAAACGTCGTATCCTCTGTTACCTAAAACTCCGGACGATGGAAAAAGTCCAAAACCCCAGTAATTCTGTGTTACCCACCATCGTCAGAATCCTTTAGAATCTAGTTTCAATTCTGTTCATCAGTCTCTCAGTGCTCAGTTCTCCCTTGTCATCATTTTATTGTTTCTTCTGCATTTCTGTTTCTTAGTATGGACTGAGGGTGCTGAGAATATTTGTACTGAACACAGATGAAATGACGGGAAATTGGAATAAACTGCACAACTTCTACATTTCGATAAGTATAATTAGAATGATCAAGTCAATAAGGGCGAGACGGGCAGGGCATGTAGCACGAATGGGAAGAAGAATGCATATAGGATATTGGCGGGAGAACCAGAAGGAAAGAGACTAGTAGGAAGATGAAGACGTATGTGGGAGGATAATATTAAGATGGATCTTAGAGAGATGGGATGGGGTGGTATAGACTGGATTGATCCGGCTCAGGATAGGGACCAGTGGAGGGCTCTTGTGAACACGGTAATGAACATTCAGGTTCTGTTGACGCTATGTAGTTGGTTACGGACCTTTCGGAGGAACAAACTTCACATAAATGGGAGACTTTCCTGCAGTGAAGCGTTCTATCCTCTAGAATATAACTCCTTGTAGTCCATTGAAAGTAGACCGACGTTTCGGGGAACTTGTCGCCTCCATCTTCAGCATCGAAGAATAAGCCATAATGCGACATGATCCTCCGAAACAACTGTTTAGTTTCAATAGTCTACACGGCATTATATCTCAACAGAATGAACTCTTCATAACCACCGCTGTGAAAACCTCAAAATCTTTCTGCAATGAAATTGGAGGTTGCAGGTTACTACGAAAAAAGAAACACCGGACTGTATTACGTCACATCCAAAAAAGACAGTAACTGTTATATTCACAACTCTCCTGTGATTTTCCTCTGTTGATGTTGCTTCTCGCAACGTCCAAAGATCTGAAAATCTTCGAACCGTAAAGAAGTGTTACTTTTCTTACTGAGGCGCAGAGACGAATGCACGGTTCCCCGTTATTTAGAGTTTCCGGTTCACATAGGCTTCGAGGCCATCAGGATGACCTCCACTTTCCTACCCTGAACACAGAGGCAGCACATTCCTCCGAAACACTAAACATCACCTTATAACAGTGTATCACATCTATTTTAATGTTTATCCCGTACTTCCACTTGCTCTTGGTCTGCTTCTCTTTATACATTTGATTGTAATTTCGCTTTCCCATTCCTCTTTGTTCTTACCCCGTTCCTTTCTTATTTATTCCATGTTTCTGGATAGCTATCCGTCAGAACAACCCGTAAGTTTCTACACGGCCAGCTAATCATTACGTTTGGTCGGTGGGGCCCTGTTCTCTCTTTGCTGCTCCAAGTTTTCCGCTCATTCCACTCAGGTTACTAAAAACCTGGATTCTAGCATATGACGTCATGTAGTAGGGGGGATGTTTACCGACGTTTCTGAGTAACCTGCTGCCTTCAGATAGAATGTGATGCAGTGTAGTCTGGTAATGTTTACTGACATTCGGAGGATTGTACTGCCTTTACCTTCAAGGTATAAATGAAATACTTACAGTTTATCGGATCCCCAAACACAAGAAACTTCATAGTCACTGTCGCGGTATCTTGAAACCTCATATTCATGCGCCTCTTCAGGCACGTGATGCTCTGTAGTGAGGTGATTTGTTACCAGAATTTCAGAGGAACTTTCTGCCTCCTCTCTTCTACCCTGAAGATCAAGGCAGCAGATTCCTCGAAACGTCGGTAACATTCTAGCAAACTACTCGGTAACACATCACAAATAAACAGAAATTTTCATGGTGGCTGCTGTGAGAACCTGCGGACTGGATGACCAAGGGGTTGGAGTTCGAGTCCCGGTTGGGGCAAGAATTTTCACTTTTCCATATCATCCAGTCCCCTTTAGAATGGGTACTGGAGGCTCATTCCCCAGAGATTAAGCGACCGGGGGCGTGAAGCTGACCACTCACCTCCAGCTAGTGCCGAGGTCAAGAAAATTTAGATCTATACATCCACTCCCCCATACGCCTTCATGGCCTAGTGCTGAATTCGCAAAGCACAAGGAAAACTTTACCTTTTTACTGCTGTGAGAACTTCGCATCTCGCATGGTTACGTTCAGGATGCAACTCCATGATCACAGATACCTTTCCCAATCTTACCCATCTTGAACTCTGAGGAAGAGATATGCACAAGCACAGAATTGCAGTAGCTGTAAATTCGAAGATATAACGCATGATACTTAAATCACTCAAGCACTGAAGTGAAGTAATAAGAGAGAGAGTCTCCTAACCGCCCCCTTACCTTCTCTACTGTGGTTTAGTTGCCCCTTGCTCGGTAGAGGAGGGGTTTCCCCGGTCTTCCGGGACCCGCTCCGGACTAAATCCTACCTTAATCCATACCGGCAATTTGGTAGGCTCTGATAGCTTGCCTCCCATTTCCATAGCTTCTTAGTTGCATCTAGCTCCTTTTCAGAAAATATAGGTCAGCTGTAGCCACAGAAGCAAGGGCTGACTTTATCGCGTTCTGCCATACATTCAGAGAATGTTTCACTTCTCATATAACAATATCCAGTTATCAGAAATATGCATAGAGCTTCAAATTCTTCTTTGAGCCACATTTTTCAAAATCTTTTTCCCATAGCATTAAACCTTTAGAACCTACTCCGTTCGGAGCTAGCTCGAGTCCAACGGGACACGCGGTGGCATAGTTGTTTGAGGTATTATGCTACAAGCCTGTAGGTCACGGGTTCGATTCAGATGAGGTCATTGAATTTCTCATTTGACCTATTTCTTCCAGCCGCACTATGGCTCTGCTGTTGACTCGGCCCCTAACAGAAATGAGTGCCAGGAATCTTCCTGGGGGTAAAGGGCGGCCGGTGCGTAAGGCTGACTTCGCCGCCATCTGCGAGTCAGTTGTCTGGGAGATGTGCGAGCCTCGCCTTCTCACATCCCTAAGGGGCTCCACGGCCTGTTACAGGGGTTTACCTTAACCCTTAATTAGAAAACATGTAATAAGTCATTGAGTTTGCGCTATTTTAACTCTGTGTGTGTGTGTGTGTGTGTGCATCATAACTTGTACTCTTCGCCAAGTATAAGTAGAATGATCAAGTCAAGGAGGATGAGGTGGGCAGGGCATGTAGCACGAATGAGAGAGAAGAGGACTGCATAGAGGATATTGGTGGGAAAGCCCAAAGGAAAGAGGCCACTGGGAAGACCAAGACGTAGCTAGGTGGACAATATTAAAATGGATCTTAGAGGGATAGGATGGGATTGATTGATGTGGTTCACGATAGGGTCCAGCGGAGGGATATTTTGAACACGGTAATGAACTTTCGGGTTCCATAAAATGCTGGGAAATTCTTGAGTAGCTGCACAATTGGCAGCTTCTCAAAAGGGCTCAGCTCCACGAGTGAGTGAGTGAGTGACTGAGTGAGTGAGTGTGCTATTTAACGATGCTCCCCGTGCCTGGACTATAGTGTTTAATGGGAGGTTTGTGAAGAAAGCGCTAGTGGTCTTGTTGAAGTGTTATCCTGCTGTTTTCCTGAATGGACTGAAAGAAACAATAAACAATTCTCAGTAAATGTAGCCTGTGCCCCGGCCGAGATTTGAAACGAGTACCTTCCGAAATCAGGCCCTGAGCCCTTCTTCTAGACCAGTTTCTTCGGCTACTGAAGGAGTTGTACCAGATTATGAATATATCAGTTTATATCGACGCGCTTTCCACTTGTGTACATTTGAGCTTCGGCGACCTATCCGAAGTGGAATTCTATTTTGAAGATCTTAGTCCTAGATCTCAGAAGAAGTGTGCAGAGGTAAGAACATGGTTGAGCTGACTGAAATTAGAGTCCATCAGTTGACGTTTGTGAATATGTTGCTGAAGATCTGAGAACCATTAATTCTTTCGAAACTGCACTTCTTTAAATAATATATATCATATATGTATAAAGATTCAGTTTGTACCTCACAGGAAACATATTCCGTTTCTGCTACAAAGGTCAGCCAGTTATTGCTGTTTGCTGTGAGAACCACACGGAACAAATATACTCTCCGTGGGCAGAATACAGAATACCACTGGACTTGAAAGCGTAAAGCAGGAAATTTCTTATCCGTCTGAGCAAGGCTCAGTTCCTCGCGATGACTCTACACCATGCCGTTAGCCCGCTGTAGAGCTGGAAGTTATGAACGTCAAATGTGTTACAATTTGTTAGATGTATAATCACTTTCTCAGTGCCGGATGGAGAGGCCTCTCGAATCCTCTGCAGCTGCCGAGTACTTTACTTAGGGCTGTGAGGATTTGGGTTCTCGTCTTGGTAGCTAAACAGACATTAATCTTTACGTCTTTTAATTATTTGAAAAGTTCTACCTTCTGGGATATAACGGCATGTAGTCCCTTGAAAGTCAACTGAGGTTTCGGAGGAACATGTCGCCTCCATTTTCAGGGCAAAAAAATGAGTTCTGCAAGAAACCAGCATGAAGCAGGTAGCAGCGAAAATCTCAAATCTTTTGTTATTTTCGGGCTCTGAACAAATTAGGTGTACTTTTTGTGCCGTCCTTTGCATGGCAATGGTAACTATTTGTACAGTTTCTTTAATGTTAAAATAACACGCTTCTTTCGCAATTTATTTGTGGGTTTCATTTCTTCAGAAGAAACACTAATTATTTTCTGACTGGCCTTGTAATGAATTTGTGGTAGGTTTTCTTGAAGGCATGAACCCGCGTTTAAAATATAAAGCAGACGAGCTGCGCCCAGTAGCAAGTTGATCCCTTTTCTGTTCCTGTAAGGCAAATGGAGATTGTGGCAGTGTGGATGTGGGCTTGTTGGTGAGAGTTACGTTCAGAAATCCCAAGAACTGGACGTGTTGGGTGTTATTCCAAACATTGGATTCATTTGTTTGAAGTATTTAGTTGCGTGACAATTTAGATTGTGATCTTCTAACTTAATCTCGGTGCTGCGTGAGGTGAGAAACTTAGGTCTCGCAGGCCGTGCATCGGAATAGAAGTGTCAGTAGCGAGGTAAAGTGGGGGAACGCGTACAGCCTACTGTGTGGTCGCCCCCCCCCCACAAGCGAATTAAAAAAACTTCATATAGTTATGTTCGTTTTGAGAAGCCGCCAGTCGATCAGCTATTCAAGAACATGCCAACATTTTTGATACCCACGTTCACAAGGTCCCTATCCTGACCCAGATGAATCCAATTCTTACAACCCATTTTAAGATCTATTTTAATATTATAGTCCTACCTACGTCTGGGCATTGGTCTCTTTCCATGAACTACACGACATTACAAAGAACACCGTTCTCTTCATTGTTTGAATTATTCCAGGAGCAAGTTAGTCTTCCATTTATTAAAATTCTTCTCTCATATTCAACTGATCTCACGTCTTAATATAGCTTCGTTATTTCGTCACGCCTTCAATACACCGCAAGCTACGTAGTATCCTTTCAACAGCCCCAAGCCCTTTTTATCTCCTGCGGACATATTTAAGTCTGCCACAGGCACAACAACGAAATCCCACTTGAATAATTTGAAAATCCTTTCAGCATCTTTTCCCCGAGAGCTTCTGCACTAGTTAATACCCGACTAAGTCCCAGGATTCCCTTGGAACTAAGTGAAGAATAGACAGGGCCTCTCTCTTCAGCTAGAGCATGTCTGCATTCCACCCCAGTAACCGACAGATTTCAGCTCCTGCAGTCCGGAAGGCGATAGCTGAAATGTCTCAAGTTTTCCAGTGCCGTGGTTAATATGTCGCAAGTACTTCATTAAGACGATGACGAATACAAAAACTAACGCAAGTTTTAGTGCTTTAGGTTTATATAATTTATTAACCTCTGATTCAGAATTGCCTGGTATAACTCTCTAACTCATTAGAAATAAGTTCTTCAGAAGTAGCCATTCGCTCAGCTACTCAAGAATTTCCGAATATTTTATGGAACCTGAATTTGTATTACTGTGTTCGCAAGAACCCTCCACTAGGTAGATGGACCCAGTACATTTCACCCCATCCTATCCGTCTTAATATTATCTTCCAACTCACGTGCATTTCTTCCTTCCCTTCCAAAACACTACATATAGTCCTCTTCTTCCCAAGCGTGCTACATTCCCTGCCCCTCTCATCCTCCTTGACATGAGCATTCTAATCACATTTGGCGAAGAGTACAAGTTATGAAGTTCCTAATTATGCAGTTTTCTCTTACCTATAACTTCATCTTTCTCTGGTCCAAATATTCTCCTCAGCACCCTGTTTTCAGGTACCCTCTGCAAATGTTCTTTCCTTCAAATCAGAGACCAAGTTTCACACCCATACAAATCTACATCGTTTAGATTTATCTGGTGTAGCAGAGAAAGAAAATTTCCTGGGTTGGGACAGGAAACGAAACAAGCAAGAACAAGAAAATATAAAATATTTCCTTGTTGGTGGAAGCATGAACATGCATTTCGTAAGACATTAGATAGATGGCAGGACGATAGCAAGAGTTTGGGCTGGACTTTTATGTCGCGCACTTAATATATGCTGTTACTGTGCTAGCGATTTTCTTGAAACAATTCCTTCTAACGAGTTTTATAAGACGTAACATATTTAGTTTATGGATACGTATAACTTTTATTGACAATATCTTTCTCTCCTGTCATAACTTCGTGAGATACCCCCTAAAATATATTTTAATTCTTTAAGTAATATGGATTTTAAGAGGAATTTGAAGTGAATGAAATTTGCATACGAAAATTTTCGTACAAACCTGAATATCTACTCAGTATAATCATTTGACTTTGGCTTGAAAACTGAGATTATATTCCAGGTAGAGGAAGTACTTTCCTGTCTTATCCAATGGGTTCTGGGTCTCTTCGACGAGGTAAAATGACAGAGGCTTGTAGCTTACCCATGTCGCATCCTTCTAAAACCGGCATTAGGAATGCGTGGAGATAGACTTCAATTCTTACGTATTTTTTCATGCATGATCCTTAATTAAGCACAGAATTTTTTTATGGTCTTAGCATTCGTCTGATATGCCTAAATATGCCAATTTCCACAATAACCTGTAAAAATTTTAAAAACTTTTCGCTATATGTAAGAGACAATTCAAATTCTTATGTAAATCCACACCTGAAATTAATTAATTTTAGTGTTTATCTAGAAAAAATGCTGACCAAAATTTAGTGTAGTTATACGATGTACTATAATGATTTCTAACAAAAGCTGTTTTCCATTATTGAAGTTTAATTCTATAACGGATATGACGTAACATGAAACATTTAAAAAGCTTGAGCAATTTCTATTTCATTAAAACTCTCGGTTTCGGGCTTCCTACAGTAGTCAAACAACGGAACTGATTCCGAGCGGCTAGTGCAGGAGTTCGAAATGCGTACCCCTTGAAAATGAGCAGAAGTAAAAACCGTGGGACCGCCGTGTACCAGGAAGCTGTATCCTCACACGGAGCGGACAGCGTCTGAGCTACATGACTGGAGGCGCCACACACATCGAAACTCCCCTTGAACGAGTCGTTACTTTTAATCCGAACACACAAATAGCCTCAAATTTCGGGAACATTGGAAAAGACGCATACACACTTGATCTTGAGCCTCGGTGTGTGGCTGTCTGTGCGTTTTCAAATCACTTGTCTTTCTTGGCCAATTTAAGTGAAACTTTAGAGATACGTTCTGTTAGGTAAATATTGTGGATATTTGCAGTCATTTCCTTTTGCAATATCTGGCAGAGAATCCGAGGTCCTTGTGGCCCCTAATAATGGCTTCCTCCAGAATGACAGTAACACTCGGCGCATTAGTCCTTGAACATTACTGTCTGCTTTCACGTGACGTCCTGTAGGGCGATAGTCACGCGGATTTCTGTGCGCTCTGTCTAAGCCATCTGCAAGCGGGCATCGAGTATTGAGTAGGAGACTGTAAAAGGTAAAAAAGGATCTGATTTTCCCTGCGCCTAACTAATTCAGCAGTACGCCATGAAGAGGCAAAGGGGAGTGAATGTATATCCACGTTTCCTTCACCTCGGCACTAATTGGACGCGAGTGGTCAGCTTCACGCCCCAGCCTCTTCTCCACCTAGGAAAGAGCCTATGGTACCTATTGGATAGGAGGTTGGGTGGACCCCAGAGCCGGTCAGGACGACATGGAGGAGAGAGAATTCTTCAACTAACCGCGTCTTAAATAGACGAGCGCATTGAGAAAATTCCGCGCCCCAAATGATCACTGTTTACAGGGCTCATATTCCAGTATCAACTTTCATGAAATCCGTAAAGTACTTGTACTCCATCATCATATATCTGGAGTACAACAAGGCCTACACTGATCTAAGACTACGTTATAATTTCCAATATTGCAGTCATGTCTGCGTCTTTGCAAATAGCCTCCATGATATCTTAGGCGAGGGAGTGGCTATAGCTGGCATCATAACATAAGAGCAGTAATCTTCATAATCGTTGCTTTTAGAACCCCATGTGTCGCAAAATGTATAACATGTTTTTTATATAAATATTTACAAGAAGTGTCTTCGCATAAATTCAGTCTTTTCTTAAGAAATATAGAGGAATTTGCTTAACTTGTAAGTAAAATTTCAATTTACGTACCTTGGAACCTGCAAATCGATTATTATTATTATTATTATTATTAGTTTATCATCGTCATCGTCGTCGAGGCACGCAGTAGCATAGTTGGTTGAGGAACTATACTACAAGCCGGAAGGTCGTGGGTACGAGTCCCAATGAGGTGGATTCTATTTAAATTTACATAATCCTTCCAGCCGCACTATGGCCCTGGGGTCGACTCAGCCTCTAACAGAAATGAGTACCAGGAATGCTCCTGGGGGAGTGAAGAGCGGCCGGCGCTTAAGGCTAACAACCTTACCTCCATCTGTAAGCCGATTATCTAGAGGAAATGTGGGAGCCTCGACGGCTCACAACCCTATGGGCCTTCACGGTCTGTTGCAGGGATAGTTTTGCCTTTTTATTGTCGTTGTCATTGTCTTTACACGAGTGACCATTATAATTAAAACCAACGTATGAAATTAACATACTGTGATTTAGCGTAATGTAAAAACAAGGTGATCAGTGTGAACCCGAATTTCAGAACGTAACGAAACAGAGCACGCTTATGATATACCGCTGCGTCCGCTCGTAGGAACGGATGTCTGGAGCGTCATGTGGTCAGAGCAAGAGATGCTTGCCCTCAAATTCAACATCCAGACATCCCATCCTATTCTAATGGAAATCTCGAGCGCTTTTGTTGTGTGGTCCACCGTATTATAGTGGCAAAGTAAACCCGCTTTATGCAAGTTGGTATTACTGTGGGGAGTGACTGTGGGTTTGAACAGAACACATGCTCTGCACGCGACTTGCACGCTCCTAGTGGTACCTTTCCGAAGACATTGTGTTTCACTTCTATAGAAGGGGCAGGTTGAGCCCAACCAGATTTCGGCATTCGGATCCTTTAACATTCAAATGGAACTACATTTTTCAAGATATTTTCTGTGACAGTCAGTTATGTTGCAAGAGAAATTAATGTGAGTTTGGACGATATTTACAGATTCTTCCTTCGTTTATCATGAAATGTTCTCAGATTGTCAGTTTCGGTTGAAGAAAATCATGCCGTTTTAGATAGAAGCCACATCAGGAGTAAAATTTGCATGATTAATAAAATATTTATATAAGTGCACATGGCAACAAGTACATCATCTTAGCTACAACTATCATGTGAAAGCAAGAAAATGTCATTGATCATTTTCTAAATTCATGCAAAGTTGAAAATGTACATTAGTTACTCAAACCGTCATTATTTTTTCACAGGCTCTAAAACCCCCTTGGGCCCTGGCCTCTAATTTTTCAGTTCATGATTATTTTACAGACGGTAGGATTCCTTGGACGAGTAATCAGCTCGTCGCCTCTATCTAAACACATACACATACCAAACATCCATGCCTTGTGTGGGATTCGAACCCACGGTTCCGGCTTCCGAGCGAGTGAAGGCAGCTAATGCCTTAGACCACTCGGCTACTGTGACCGGCATTCAAACCGTCATTAGTGAAGACATATTGGACATAATACTTACAAGACTCTGGTGAGAACTCAGCTGGCACAGGTGTGCTACATGTAACCTGAAACATTATCAGTTCAGATGCGAATAAATTATATATATTCAGATTTAATTTTAGAAGTACATGATGATAATTACGGGTTACATACTTGGATAATAAACCAAATGGATAGTATTTTAAAGAAATTAAAAATTCAATTACTCATACTTTTTCAAAATTTCTGGATTAATAGAAGATAATAGGAACGGCAGAATATGCAAGCAGATTATGGGCACCACTGTATGACACTATCAGTGAGTAAGCTCTGTGCCTGTAGCGCGATAGGACGATGGCTGAATGGTGAATCAAAAGGATGTGATTGTGACCTGAAGGAAATGGTGACCTAGACTTTGGAAGCCACACAAAACTTACTTGTGATAGCAAATGTCCAAGTAAGGATTATCAACACGAACCTAAGGGAAAGTCAGTTTTATGAAGACGTGGAGCTTTGACAGATCTCACAGCCGGTACCTGACCCGTGGTGGTGTGTGATGATTCCTGAATATTACCAACTGCTTCTTGCGTGTTAATGCAAAGCATCGCGAATTTTCTGAAAATTCACTCCCTGAATTCTGCCTCTTTATCCTCACAGAAGAGACAGGCCTGTTTGAAAATACACTTATTTATTAGGTGAAATGAAGCGTATCCAAGCCTATTACAATTTACTTTATTACAAAATTACTGTAGAACTGTCCGCTAAGTTCACCTGCAAACTGATAATATTAATAAAGGAATCGCACATGCCGTAGGCTAATTTCATACAAATTTATTTTACAAATTTAACATGGATTAAAGGTGCCTAGAAGAAAAGA
Organism: Cryptotermes secundus; assembly: GCF_002891405.2. Lineage (NCBI taxonomy): Eukaryota > Metazoa > Arthropoda > Insecta > Blattodea > Kalotermitidae > Cryptotermes > Cryptotermes secundus. The sequence continues at coordinate 458,346 of NW_019724595.1, read as the reverse complement.
TAAAGCTGAGCGGTTTGTTTTAATTAAGGGCTATGTGATTCATGCATTTTATTGTGAAATATTGTTACTATCGGTGACTATCTCACCTATGAGAATAGGCCTCGGGAAAGTGCGCATCTGCACGCGTAATTGAGTCTACACATCGTCTCATCTACTGCTACAGCTGCCGCTACTACTAACTACTACTGCTACTATTAATACCGCTACAAATACTACAACTGCTGCTGCTGTTACTACTACTACTACTACTACTACTACTTACTACTACCACCACCACCACTGCTGCTGTTATTACTGTTTCACCATATTCTCATTTTCTCCAGTGCATTCTCACCTTGTTCTTTCACCTTTTCCTTTAGCCATCTCTCCCTCTATCTCCTTTGTGTACTAAACGAAGTGACCTACACAAGTGAACTTTCAGATATTGCATTTATACAATTATAATATATTATAGTCTGTAAGTGTCACTCAGACTTTGGAGAGGATATGAGTGTGAAACTTGGTCTGTCGGACACAGGAACAATTGCAGTGGTTTGAGAGTGAATGTAAATAAGGCACTAAGGAGAATATTTTGATGTAAGGGAGAGGGCGAGACACTAAGACAGTGCAGAGTCTGAAGGGCGCGATGATGGAGAGGAGCCCCAAAGGGGTTGGAATTCCTTCTCTCCTTTACAGAAACACAAACAGAGGCGGAGAAATTGTGGGTTTGAAGACAGGGTCAGGACGATGCAGAAGGTTCAGAATAATGGAACTAGTTAATAGTGTGTGACCTTCAGTAAATGTTACCGGAATTATCAGTTCAGGGACGGCGAAATACGTGGGTTATGTAGCACGCATAGGGAGCAAGAGACATCCAATCCGATGATACACATCAGTTTGAAATCCTGAAAAAGAAGAATAAGAACACTCGCCTGACCTAAGGGACATCGTGGTATAATTTTGAAATGCATGTTAGATATTGTTTGAGATTATGAACCGGATTCAAATGGCTAGGAATGCTGTTCAGTGACGGAATCTTATGAAAACTAATAACATTTCAGGTTGTAGAAAAAAGGTGAAAATTTCTTGAGTAGCTGTTTACATTCTCAACAAGAATGTGTAGCATGGTGTTAGTAGGTTAGTATGTTGTATTGTGGCTGAACCACAGAAACAGCCGTTGCTAAGTAACACACGCTCGCAAAAGTAGAATAGCTCTCTTATGTAATTCGTTTCTAGGCAACCGGTAGGTAAACAGTGACGTAACTGAACAGTGTATAGTGACCATGTGACGTGTTTTCTTCAGGTCCATGCCGAAGTTTTACAGGAGACAGCAAAAGTTGTTTGCAGGTGGTTGTGCTCTGGAGGAGCGAGTAACAGGCGGAGTTGAGTTGAGTTTCGATATTCCAGAGTGACTGAACAAGAAATGGCAAAAAGGCTAGTGCTAGTTTCTGTGTTGAGATCCGTTGCCAGGAGACAACTAGTGAAGGCTGATAATCCTGGTGTGTGCAACGGTGAACTCAAAGTGTGTAGAATAGCCATAGTTTTATAATTGAGTGTCATTAAGGGAACTTGTAACAGAAGTGCCAATAAATCCAATCATCCGAACTATACCCCGTTATTTTCGTCACGCGTACCCCCTTACATGTGGCAATATTTATTTGGAGAACCAGCCAATGTCTTTGCGAGATTTTTAAGTTCTTACACCTTAGGAAGTTATAGATCACTCGTCAGTAAAATATAAAATTATCTCTGGCCTTAATTAAGTACTGCATCCTGAAGGCGTATAGGGGACTGACATTACATAGTCTTGCATTTCTAACCTCAGCACTAGGTGGAGGTGATTCATTAGCTTCACGCCCCCGGCGGCTTCATCACTGAGGAAATAGCCCATAATACCTATCGCACAGGAGACTAGGAGGGTCCCATAGCGGGTAAGGACTATTCAGATAAGAGAGAAATCCGGTATTCTTCCCAGGAATCGATCCCCGATTCCTCAGCCATCCAGCCCGTAACCGGTCATTGTACCCACTGAAACATTTCTTTCTTTCCGCTACACTTCCTTGATGTTATTTCGCTACTGTCTCTACTGCCAACACATCCCATTGTGAGGCCAATACGAGTTCCCGTTTGTCCCCTCCCCTGCAAACAAACCATTGTAATTCCAATCATCGTTTTAACCCTGTTCCCTCCGTACATCCCCTGCCCATTGTTGTACACTGCTTGGCGAGCGCTCTCCCTCTTTCTCATAAATATTCATCTGACTCTAATTAATCATCACCCAGTCGCAGCAGAACTGCAGTTCAATGGAAACAGCCTTACGGACGCCTATATGTAGCACCAGCACTGAGTACAGTGCTTGGAAACTTCAGAGGTAGCATCACTTGCAAACTAGTGATTAGAAAGCTTATTGTGTTTCTGCTATGGCCATCTTCAGGGACTTCCGGATAAATGCATTATTCTTATACATATAAGGTCAAAATGTGCCGATCACAGTGGCCGCACGGCCTCAGGCACGGATGTCTCTGTGTTTGTGTTGTCCTGTGTGCAGGTAGCGACCTTGCGACGGGCTGATTCCCCGTCCAAGGAATCCTACCAACTGCGTACAAAAGTTCATGAAACTGAAGGCGAGGCCAAAGCCATGGATAAATGAATGAACGAATGGAAAAATGTTCTCTCTGTGCTTAACTGATCAAATCATTATGCCATGAAGATATAAGGAGTGGAGGTTTAGCCCCATTTTCTTAGTTTCGGCACTAGATGGAGGCGCTAGGTCAGCTTTACGCTCTCACGGCTTTAGCCCCTGAGAAATAGCCCCAGGTACCCCTTTGATAGGAGACTTGGTGGACCCCAGAGCCGCTCCGGACAGTCAAGTTGTCTCCGTGCTTAACTAATTAAGCACTACGCCATGAAAACATGAGGAGGCGTGAAGGTATTACTTCAACGTTCATGAACTCGACAGTAGATAGAAATGAGTGGTCAGGTTCACGCTTTCGCCTCTTTACCCCCTGGGAAAGAGCCACTGGTGCCCTTTGTATAGGAGACTGGGTAGGCATCAGAGGGTCTGGACTCTGCTGAGTAGAGACAAACTGTCCACCATTTTTGACCTCGACAGTAAAGTGTAGGTTAATTGTGAGATTCGAACCCATATCGCTTTACTCTCGGGTAAAGAAACGCCCATTATCAATTGCGTAGCAGTCTGCATGGGCCCCAGTGCTCGTTTGGAAGTTACAGGGAATAGAGAAAAGAACTTGTCCCTTCAGGGAATTGAGCACCGGTCATCCGACCCGTAGTCCATCTCTATATCCACAGAGCTATCCCGACTAGGAGATATTCTAATTTATTTTTATTCCTCAGTAATATTGGGAGCTGGTTCATTCTGTGAGGAACAGGGCGCAGCGCCTGTCCAGTCTGGAAGTAACTGCAAGAAGAGGTGGAGCCGGAAGGTTCCAGTCGCTACTGCTCCTGCCAGGAACTGATCCAGGCCAACACACCCACATATAACTACTTTACTGACTAAGACACTTCTGTGCGTCGACGATAAAAATTCTTTACCCCTGCCGGTCATCCAACCTGTAGGAAGCAACTTTCCTCGTTGAGCTGACCCTGATACACGTAGATAGAAGTGCAAGCCTCTAGAGGACATTGAGTTGCAGTCTTCCAGTCACCTCACCAACTGACCTGACCCTTGGATGAAGGAGCCAAGATACAGCCACAACCTCTTCCAGCTTCACACTGAACCTAGGACATCCAATCGACAGTCTCTTCAGTGAGTAATTTTGATTCATCTGAAAAATATTCTGGGAAAAGTGCCATGATATAGCATGGTGCAGTGAGTAGACTCCGGGCTGGTAAACAGAGGGATCATGTAGTTACTATAGGATTCTGACGATGGTGTATAACACAGTGATTGAGTCCAGTGATTGAGGCTAGCTTTTCTAAGGGACCCAACTGAATAGGTGTTTTCCTTCACCTGAGGACGGAAACAGATCCAGTTTCCGAAACGTCGTGTTTTTTATTTGTTATCTTAAAAACCAGGACGATGGATAAAGTCCAAAATCCCAACAAATCAGAGGGATCATGGTTCGATTTCCGACAGGGGCAACAGTGTCCAGACCGGCTATGGTGCCTAGAGAGTCTCCTGTCTTATTCTTTGCAAGGACTCTTTCAAAGAGATGAAGCGGCCGGAATGCGAAGCTGATCACTCACCTCCATGTAGTTCCGAAAAGAAGAATGTGTAGAACTATACCTCTACTTCCTCATACATCTTCAAGGCATGATGCTTAATTAAGAGCAGGGACAATTTTACCTTCACATTTGTCTATGCACGGGCAGCAGAAAATTCAGGACGCTTCTGGGGTCCTCCAAACCTCCATCGAGGCACGGACTGACCCTTCCTTCGTTGGAGAAGCGACAGAGCGTGGAGCTGACCACTTACCTCCATCAAACACGTAACTCTTGAATGAGCATTTCGTAATTCCTTGTGGTGCATAGCAATGGGAGAACTTTCACTGCAGCGTAACGTACGTATGACGTGAGTAGTGCGTTACTGATTGACAGTAAAAAGGATTTCAATGGAGGCGACGTAGGTACGGTTCAAAATATCCCCTGATATCCGCCAGGAAAGTAGAAGATAAAGTAGTTTTCAGTTGTTTCAGTAACACCGAGGCGGGAGGGAGGTTTAGAGTTCAGATATGAGCGTCGGGTGCAGAAAAGCAGTCAGTTGCATGCACAGAAGGCTTTAATGTCAGGGCAAACTGCTCCATCACACACACAGACACTGAATATAAGGCTGGGTGAGCCCCCAGAACTGATCTGGACGTGGTGACGAGAAAGCTTCCAGCTTCTGTCGGGAATCAAACCACAGCCGGAAAGAAGCAATTACCTTAAAACATGATATTTGATAACCTGGTAGAAATTCGAACTCTGGATCTCCCAGACAAAATTCTAGATGGTGCTCATATGATGATAGTGATATTTGCGGTCGTCAAGAAAAGGGAGAACGTGTAGTCCGATTGCAATGTCACACACGCGGTCTCCGTCGGTTTGCATATCCATTTTGTATTCTGTCATTTCCTTTATTTACGTTATGCTCACCATTGCGCACGCTAATGCACGAATACCTAAGACAATATCCAGTTATTGAATTGATTAAATTGAAAGGGGGATAAGTCCAGTGGCTCGGAATTGTTTCGTTTTCAAACTGAACTGTTCAGTAGTGTTATAAGGAAGTACTTAAAGACATAACTTGCTTCAGCATATGGGCCTGGGGGGGCCCTCGGTGTCCTTTCTTTCTCCGACAATTTTATGGTTACATTTCATGTACATCTGTCAGTATTCCGATTAGTGAGCAGGTGTGTGTAGCGGTACTGCTCTAAATTTGGAATTGAATCTCGAGGATACTGGCTATCATGAGAAAGCATCCTGGTTTTCCTCAGTTCCTTCAGAACAATGCAGGGTATAGTAGGTCCATTAGGCTACAGCTAGTATCTTCCAAATTCTGGCCGATTAGCTGTTCACTAATCATCCTACCGTTCGACGCTATACAATCAGCGACGTTAAATAATTCACAAAAAGATACTCCGCTTGGTATTCCAATAAAAATAATTGAATTTTGTTTGAATATTTGTTAATTTTGGAAGGTGCTATGGCATGGAAATGAATGTGGAGAAAACAAAAGTAATGAAAATTTCGAGACAACCAACCCCAGTCACAATAAAGATAGACCAAAAACAACTGGAGAATGTGAAATGTTTTAAATATTTGGGTAGCTTGTTAACAGATGATGGAAGGTGTACTTGTGAAATTAAATCCAGGATTGCCATGGCAAAAGCTGCATTTAGCAAGAAGAAGAATCTTTTTACCAGCAAATTGGACTTAAATTTGAGGAAGAAACTAGTGAAATGCTACATTTGGAGCATAGCTCTGTATGGGGCTGAAACATGGACACTTAGGGCAGTAGATCAGAAACATCTGGAAAGTTTCGAAATGTGGTGTTGGAGAAGGATGGAGAAGATCAGTTGGACCGATTATGTGAGAAATGAAGAAGTGTTAATTAGAGTCAGTGAGCAGAGGAATATCCTACACGAAATAAGAAAACGGAAGGCTAATTGGATTGGTCATGTTTTACGCAGAAACTGCCTTCTAAAAGAAGTTATTGAAGGAAAGATAGAGGGGCGGATAGAAGTGACAAGAAGACGGGGAAGAAGACGTAAGAAGATGCTGGATGACCTTGGGGACAGAAGAGGATACTGTCATTTGAAGGAGAAAGCTCTAGATCGCATTAAGTGGAGGAATTGTTTTGGAAGAGACCGTGGAACTGTCGTCTGACAGATTACTGATGATGATGATGATGATGATGATGATGATGATGATTTGTTAATTTGAACGCACTAAAATAAGAGGAATGCTGTTTTCTGGGATGTGGCGCCGTGTGGATCTTGTGTGAACCGAGGTTTCGGAGGAACGTATCGCCTTCATTTTCATACCTGAAGATGGAGGCGACACCTACTCCAAAACGTCGTTTCACACAAGATCCACACGACGCCACATCCCAGAAGATGGCATTCTTCATAGTCACCTCTGTGGAAAACTTCAAATCTTACACACTAAAATAATTTGGATAAATACATCCTTTCAAGAAAAGGCCATATAATTGGCGAGTTATATATCTGATTATTAACTTAACTTGCCGGTCACAGTAGCCGCGCGGTCTAAGGCATGAACTACCTTCGTTCGCTCGGAAGCTGGGATCGTGGGTTCGAATCCCAATCAAGGCATGGATTTTGGTGTGTGTATGCGTTTATTCTGTGTTTGTGTTGTCCTATGTGTAGGTAGCGGCCTTGCGACGGGCTGATCAGCTGATCACTCGTACAAGGGGTCATACTGTGTGTAAAAATGATTACGGAACTGAGTAAGAGGCCTGGGCCCTGAATGGGCCGGAAGAGCCATTGAAAAAATTTAACTTATTTTATTACTTTATGAAGTTGGTTGTAATTATAGTACTCTTAAGCTTATCGCACTGAATGGCTTCAAATAGCTCCTCCTTGTACGAGCACTTCTACACAGAGAATAAATTATATCGATATCTCTTGGCGCACCCGCAACAAAAAATAAAAAATAAATTCTCCTATTACTGTGCCATGACTGCCTGTCTCGCCGTGTTCTAGAATCATTGAACGAATTTTCACTAAACTTGATGTTGTGGAATTTTACAAAAAGTACTGAAAAAATCTAAAAATTTTGGTTACAATATAACAAACAAATAATGAACACTTTCGTAGTCAGCACAGCAACTAGCTACGGGCTGGACGACTGAGGGTTCGGTGTTCAAGTTCTGGTAGGGTTAAGCATTTTCTCTTCCCCATGTCAGCCAGACCGGCTCTAGGATCAACCCAGCTTCCTATCAAATGGGTGTCGGAGGCTCTTTCCTCAGGGGTAAAGCGGACGGAGCGTGTAGCTGATCACTCACCTCAACTAGTCCCGAGGTCAATAAATTTTGTCTATAAATCTACTCCCCAAAACGTCTTCATGGCATATTGCTTAATTAGTTAAATGCAGGGATAACTTTACCTTTTAGTGAACACCAACATGTACACGTGTATCTGTGCGTATTTCCAGTGTATCTCGGTCATCACTTCGATAAGGGTGTAACGTGTTTTGCTACTGAAGACGCCGTTCAGATTGTTAATCCGTTTATTGAACAACTTACAAATCGTAACTACAATTGATTATGACACTTTGTCCACCACAAATCCCACTTGATCAGATCCGGGATCGAACCCGGGTTGCCACGGTGGGAAGCCAGCTAGTAACTGCTTGAGCTATGGAGCAGCCCAGACACGGCCTTACTCTATTTCGTTCATTTGATACACTCCGTGCAAACACCGCATGTCTCCCCTGTTCATCCTGAGAGGTGCAACACTGCGCTCCCGGGGGTTCTGCGGAGGATCGAGCCTGTGTCACACGTTAAAGCCTCTCAGAGAGTTTACTTTGCTCACCTTGCGCTTGCGCTCCAGTGGCGTGAGTTCAGATGACGACGAAACAGACGTTGTAGCATTTACAGGGGTTCAGTGATTAGCCCTGCTGCTATTTCAAGTCCCTCGCTGAATTCACAGCCCTAAGCTTCGTAATGAAAGCAGCGAATTATTAACTGCTAAATTTGTGATTCATTCATTTATGAATTAATGGCTCTACAGCCCTTTGTTGGGCCCTGACCTCTTCTTCAGTTTCGTTATCTTTGTTACACCGACGGTAGGACTCCTTGGGCGAGTGAAATTTGTGATTGGAAAATATAATTTTAAAAGGTTAAGATATTTAAATAGGGCTACTTATATAATATGGAGCCGGAATAGCATACTCGGGAGAGCTAGTGGCTACAGGCTGGATGACCGAGTGGTCGGAGTTCGAGTTCAAGTAGAGTCAAGAATTTTCTCTTTTCCACGTTACCCAGACCGGCTCTGAGGTCAACCCAGTCTCCTATCCAATGGGTACTTTGGAGGTCTTTTCCCGCGGATAAAGCGGCAGGGGCGTGAAGCTGACCACTGACCTAAAGCTAGTGCCGAGGTCAAGAAAATATGCCTGTATACACCCACTCCTTCATAAGCCTTCAGGCGCAGTGCTTAATTAGTTAAGCACAGGAACACTCGAAATAGCATCTTCGTGTAATTTATTGACTTTGTTTCGGCCTAATGCAGATGTTTTAGATTCCGAAGATATGAAAAGTTATTAACTCGTCGTCGAAATTAGATAGTTAAGACCCATCTGGACTCTTGCCCTCATGGGGATTTTTGGAAAATGGCCAAATATCTTAATTCTTTCACAAACATCTTCTCGTTTCAGCGGTGCCCCTATCGTAAACATATCGAGATATTACGAGTGAACTCCATGGAAACACTAACGGAGTTAGAGGGGGGGGGGGTGAAACAGAGCACATCAATATTTTGTTAACTAAGACCATGCAACAGAATCCATTTGAAGAGCTGATGTCTCCTTGGTTAGTCAAGAAATTTTCGGCATATTCTGTAACCGGCAGATTCATTGCCGTGTTCACAAGGGGCCGTAATTTGTCTCTATCCTCAGCCAGATGAATCCAGTCCACACCAACTCATCCTCGTTCTCTAATAAACTGTCACTTGTAGGGGGCACGCGTGACGAAAATAAGGGGTTCCAGATCGGATGATTGGATTTATTGTCACTTGGGTACAAGTTCTCCTAATCACGCTTAAATACAGCGCTATCGCTCGTCTGCAGACGCACTAGTCGCCTCCCGGCAACGGATCTCAGCATAGAAACTGGCACTTCAAATCACTATGAAGTCTTCTTATTTCGTCTTCAGTTACTCTGTACTCCTCTGTCCTAATCCGTACTCAACAGACCTTCACAATTCTCTAAGGGTATGCTTCATTCTCGTCCTAGTACTCTCAACTTCACTGCACTGCACTAATCTAAGCTACAACAGATCCTCTATATAGGCTCCGCATGGATCGCATAGAAAACACAAGTCACGTGATTGCTATCTCGCCAGTCCATTGGCGTCCTGACTGTTGTCTAGCGAAGAGCTATAACATTCGTCCTATTGTTGCGTGCTCGTATCGCAAGCTGTTTATCGAGCCGTTGCCCAGCAATGCTTTGAACAAATTTGTTGCAAATATTTTCACGTGTATTAGTGGTTATAGAAGAGGTTTGGATTGGTGAAAAGATTTATTGACAACTTACAAGTCATAACTACAAATTATTTTGAATTGTTTCATTTTTGGTCCGTTACACTATCAATCACAAGTTGTCAATGAAAAGTCCGTCGAGTGTAACAATGTTTTTAGGTCACTTATTTATCTCACTTGCCTTACATGTTTCGGTTCAAGAGAAACCATCATCAGAGGCACGTATTACAAACACATGAAAACACTGGCGTTGTTTAATGTACACAGTATATATGCTGCGTGGACGCTGCTACAAATGTCGAAGTGTAAAAGCACAACACTTTCTAGTAGCATTGAATGCACGTACAACTCTTGCCTTCCATCTGAAAATTGCCCTCAAATTGAGCCGTCAATGTTAAAATATTTAAAAGTTTAAAACATTTAAAGTAAAATGTTCGGCTCCTTCTTATACAAATTGACCTGCCAGGAGTGCCAACAAGTGTATATAGGTCAAACAGGCAGAAAATTGATAACACGCTATAATGAACATATAAGAAGTATAAGATTCAATAAAAATGACTCAGCCTATGCTCAACATATCTTAAATAGACAACATCAATACGGCCCAATTTCGCAAATCATGGAACTGATTGAAGTGGCAAGGAAAGGTAAATTAATGAATATAAAGGAAGAATATCAAATTTACCGCCACTATAGGGATAACAAATTAATAGATGAGCAGAAACAGGCAAAAGAGATCAATAACCAGAACAGCATGTTCGACCTCATTACTACTTGTATAAACACACCCCCTACCACGTCATAACACACAAGGCTTTAAATAACACTGACGTAGAACTCCCACTGCAGTACACAACACACAACGCGTAAGAAACATCTGACCATAAGGTAAGCAAGGATCAAATACAACACTAAGCAAAAATAAATTAAAATTAAATATATAATAATATATAAAACCTAATGTAATACAATATCTTTGCAGCCTACACAACCTCAAGTTGACATTTCCCATCATCGGGACGAATCAACAAGAAGGAGCCGAACATTTTACTTTAAATGTTTTAAACTTTTAAATATTTTAACATTGACTGCTCAATTTGAGGGCAATTTTCAGATGGAAGGCAAGAGTTGTACGTGCATTCAATGCTACTAGAAAGTGTTGTGCTTTTACACTTCGATATCTGTAACAGCGTCCACGCAGCTTACATACTGTGTACATTAAACAACGCCAGTGTTTTCATGTGTTTGTAATACGTGCCTCTGATGATGGTTTCTCTTGAACCGAAACCTGTAAGGCAAGTGAGATAAATAAGTGACCTAAAAACATTGTTACACTCGACGGACTTTTCATTGACAACTTGTGCTACAAATTATTATTACACTATGGCTGATTTCCACACTACAAATCAAATCTTCTCAATCTACGCTCACTAGTCTTTATGTGCTAACAGCGCTCCACAGCGGCTATTCCTCTGCAGTGTTTTCGCTAGACGTTTCCTGGTAACGACTCTTAGCGGTGGAGATTCTTCCGCTTCTGTTGCCGTTTGTTTAACACTCCACAGCTGAGCCCTCTGCTGCTCTGAACTCGCTCACTCAACAGTCAGATTCAAAGTCAAAGTTACTTTGCGATTGGCGGTTTACCGCCAATCAGTTCGTCTTGGCCTCAAACCTCTTGAGACCTACGACCAGATATTTATTCTTTCAATTGAACTCTGGGGGTAATAGTCCTCAATAGAACACGGTCGGTCTAGTCACATAGCCTCGGAGCGGACCTATAGAAAACACCGCCTGCATCATCTCTTCTATTGCTGTGTGACATCACAGCGCACGCATAGGCTGCGGGCGCTCCATAGCAACGGTTGAGTCTATACGCCACGCTTCGATCTATGGTCAGCTCTTCCTAGTCGCCTCTATCATGCTTTTCTATGTGCGCACTTGTTCTCTTCCATGCGTTCTATATGCCATTCCCCGCCTCATCTTCCTCGTTGTGATTTTCCTGATAACATTTGGAGGGGAATAGAAACATGAAACTCCTCTTTCTACAGTTTTCTCCAGGCGCCTCTTTCCTTAACATAGGGGTCAAAGCTTCGTACCCATACAAAACAAACGTATCATACACCTATTTGCATATATTTAAATCTTTCTTTCTCCTGTGTTATAAATATTTTTATTTACGACTTACAATTATCTTCTCGTTTCACCTGAGTCTACATAATCTCTGCAGCTGAAAGAATGTAGTTGTATAAATAAGAAAATTGTCAATTAAAATTTACTTTCCTAAACTTAAAGTATCCTAAGGGAAGAGACACACGCCACTGCCTCCATACTCACTGCTGTAGCAACCACCTCGCTCTACTTGCTTCTCTACCCCCGAAATGATCGTTATTCCGACGTCACACCCACCCTACAGCCGAATTTCCTCCTTTCACCCTTCTGAACCCCATATGACTGCACCTACTGTACTCTATTCAAACTTCAGAACATAACAACACCAACTGTCTACACACCCCCACTCAGGCCCTAGTTCGCCGCTTCCTCCACCTAACTCACCCCTCTTTACCCTGAATGCAAAGTGGCCATCGCACATAACACCCATCACCATCTCTTTTCACCCCCAGCCACCCCTGCTCTATTACAGCCATTCCCTCTCTGGTGTCTCCAACTGTGTCATCTTTTGCAAAAAGGAAATAACACAAAAAATGTTTGCATTAGCAGATGGTACTAGATTTTTTCCTTATTAAAATAATAATAAAAAGATGGAACACATAAAAGAAGATTTAGTTAGCCTCAGTAATGATGCTGTGCTTTATGTCTCGAAGGGTGGTGTGAGGCGAGGGGTTGTTACCACACTGGTGGTGACATTATGCACGAGGGGTATCAAACCGTGTAATGATCATTTTGTATACTGAATTCTGAAGGTGGTTTTGTGTGTTTTACTGACGCACTTTTTTATGTCACATAGCTCATTGTGGATCGTGGTGTCATCTAGTTATCCCATGGGAGCAATATACATTACAGTGACGCCATCTGTTATCTAATGGCTGCACGAAATGGGTGGATTAACAAAATCTATCTTTTATCACACTTGTTTGTCAACTAGACGACCTATCGGAAGATGCGTCTTAGGATATAAGATCGTGGACAGTAAAAACGAAATAGAATATTCACTTACTATGAATACGTGGATTTTATTTTAAAATTACAATATCCAGTGTGTACGAGTGTACTTGCCCAGAGGCTCATACGAGCAAATTCTAAGACAAATCACTGAGTATGTTTGCCTGCAAAGCTCGTTGTGCCCAAGCGCTAGAAGTTTTCTCTTCTCTCCTATGCATGCACGTATGATTAGAGCGCCCTCTATGTATCATTTCGTATTAGCCTTTAGAGACTTCAGTCTCAGTTAATTATGATCGCATTGAAAGTGTAAAATTTCACGTTTTTACTCTGCACATGGGGTTGTCGCGGCGGTCAGTGCGGGCTCTAACGCCTTGTAGTTCGGTACTCGTTCACTGAAGTTTCTGAGGAATGTACTGCTTCCGTTTTCAGGGTTCAAGAATTAGCCATGAAAGAAACAGAGGCAAGCAGACCATGTTGGAGATGGGGACAGTATGTTCTTCCGAAACGTCGGTGAAGTTTTACTGAACTACAAGGCATTATATCCCGTAACATTCTACTCCTCACGTTTTGACTTCGAAAATTGGATAAAGTTTTCTATGTTTTGAGACGTGGAAAGATTTTCAGCACAAGGAAAAGTGGGTGGTTAGGGTAACTCTCCTTTCCGCAGCCTCGATGTATTCTAGGAATTCCTCCATCATCCAATCATTAAGACAAACAGTTGAAATTTTTGAATACGGGAAGAAAAGATGTACAATCTGATTGAGGATTCACTGAGGTAGTGCCTTAAAATAGGCTACGGCTGATTGTTTTCATATTCTTCCGAATTCTACGCACACTCGCTCCACTCACACACGAAGCTGAGCACTTCTTGAGAAGCCGCCAATTGATCAGTTACTCGAGAAATTCCCAGCATCTTATGGAACCCGAAGGTTCAGTACCATGTTCACAAGAGTCCTACATTGATTCCTATACTGAGCCAGATCAATCCAATCGACAGCATCCCATCCTATTGCTCTAAAATCCATTTTAATATTGTCCACCCACTTACATCGTTGTCTTCCTAGTTGTCTCTTTCCTTCTCGCTTTCCGTCAATATCCTATATGCATTCCTCTTCTCTCTCATTCGTGCTAAATGTCCTGCGTATCTCATACTTCTTGACTTGATCATTCTAATTATATTTTGCGAAAGCTACAAGTTATGAAGCTCTTCATGATGTATTTTTCTCCACTCTCCCGTCACTTTATCCCTTTTCGGTCCAAATATTCTCCTCAACACCCTGTTCTCAAACACCCTCAGTCTATGTTCCTCCCTTAATATCAGACTAAGCTTCACACCCATACAGAACCACAGGCAAAATTACAGTTTTGTATATTCTAATTCTGCGTTCTCAGACAGCAGACGAGAAGACAAATTTGCGTATTGTCCTAAAATTCAATTCCGTATAACCTGTTCAGATGAAATGAATGCTAATGAAGCAAGAACCAATTTTCCGTTGAAGTGCTGCGTCGTAAGCTGTACAGTCCGGCGTAAATCCAGCATTCAGCGTGGAACAGGACTCCACTTGCTGCTTATTCCGTGCTTGTTTCTTGCTTGGCTTCCTTGTCGGCCCTGAAGATGGAGGAACTATATTCTTCCGGAACGTTCGTTACTTTCATTGGACTACACGCCGTTGATCGCAGAAGCCAGGACGTTGATACTCACCGCTATGAGAACCTCAAGTCCAATATAAGTTTATATTTATTTTTCAGCATTTATTTTTTTCTGCTACTCTTTTGTTGCGGATAATTTATATTTGTGAAGAAAGCAGTCTTCTTGGATGTGGCGCCGTGTAGATGTTGTGTTAACCGACGTTTCGGAGAAACTTATGTCCTTCGTGTTCAGGGTAGTAGAAAAAAAGACGAAAATCACCTGGTCACGCTGGTTCTTCGTTTGGGGATTTTCATGTTTTTTCTTCTACCTTGAAGATGGAAGTGATACGTTCCTCCGAAACGTCTGTTAGCACAATATCTACACGGGCCCACATCCGAGAAGACTACTTGCTTCATAGTCACCGCCGTGAAAACCTCAAATCTTACACAATTTATATTTGTGTCTGTAAATTAGAATTTATCTATGAGTAGGCCTGTATTTTAAGTTTTGTGTTAGATAATATTTAAAAAAGGAAATCCATTAAATTCCTTCAGAAAGAGTAATTCTCTGTCTTCAACGAAATTAACTGTCAATGTTCCATTTGCAGAGCAAGCGTGAGACCGTTCATATTATAAACTGAGAAAGTAACATTTACGTGGGTTTCTGCTAGTTACTGGAACAAAGGCGCTTGGAAAGGAAACCAACGAAGCCTTGCGGAATGTAGGAGGGGCACACCCCTTAGTTGGTGCGACTCTTGTAGTTTCGCAACCGACTCTACCAAGATGTATTACTCCGAAATTGGCACTGACATCAAACAACATCACTTTATCCTATTAAGCGGTCATCACAGGCTGCTCTCTGATGAAATCTCGCAAGGGGCTGACAACCCCTGATGTGGGCATGCGATGCAGTTATGAGAGCACTGTGCCCACGAATTGGGTTTGATCTTTGCTTGAGGCTCCAGTTTTCCATTGGAGGGTTTCCGTTCAAATCTCGGTCTTGATCAGCTATACTAGTGTTTGTCTACAATATAGAATCTATTCGACGGTACGTCATAACTTGAGTTTACAATTTTACAGAAAGAACCCCATGTTTATTCAACGAGGTTCCCAGTCTTATCGTCCTTGTCATATGCTGAAAATAGGATCTAGTATCTTCGTAATAATGACATAACGGTCTGCATCACTGTCTTATGAATAATCAACTTCGAAAATATTTTTAAAACACATTTTGAAGTCTCTTTTCTGTACTGCAAAGGCTGACGAGGGATTTCAAAACTGATAAGAATAGTTTCTTTCCTGCAAAAGGTTAATGAGCTCCGTCCACTGTGACTGTAAAATGCTTTTCCTTTATTTCCTTTTTAATCTCCCATCCGTGACATGTTTCGGTCTCAGAGACCATCTTCAGAAGGGTATATCAATAGAGGCGCAAACTGCCATTAACATGCGCCTGGTCAACATCAATACATACAGACAGTATCGTCACAATGCCGTGAACATAAACTCTGACCCTCTAACAACTACAGCGACCTGCATGAATACATTAAAATATTTATAAATTATTACAATTAGTCTTTTGTTTACAAGAAAGATTTTCTTAAAATTTTTAGAACCAATTTGGTTCGTATCTGTCTGTATTGATATGTCCTTCTGAAGACCGGAACATGTCAAGGATGAAAGAAAAAATTATCAGTTACACCGGACGGAGCTGATTAACCTTTTGTAATATTGCTAGTGTGTATGAACCAAATCAAACTCTTTTCTTACACATGCTGATTCATCATATATCATAATCACCGTTTCTCAGAAAAATAACATCATCTCGTTTAGAAGCTCATAGTAGGTCATCTGCTCAAGAAATTAATTTTATTTTAATAGAAGCATGCAGTTCGCTTCAGGGCTATGTTCACAAGATCCTGCCATTTGGTCTTTTTCTCGTTTATTTAAATGTATAAGGGGCAGTCAAATGAAGACGGGTCACCACGCATAACTCACACGGCGCGCAAGTTGGTAACACTCGAATTTGCTTACGGTACGAACATTTGGTGGGACTCAGGAAAGCACAGTGACAACGTGCCCTTGGGCACTAGTCGTTTGTCTATTGTGCTGGAAGTAAGGTTAGCGCTACGTGTGGTCGTCCAGCATCAGTAATGGAGGCGGGTAAAGAAGAACAGCAAGTGTAGTGCGCTTTTTGACTGCTGAAGGAGTAGGACGACGAGAAATTCATCGTCGCACGTCTGTTGTTTGTGGCGAACACGGCATGTCACGTTAGAGTGTGCTGGCGTAGCATAAGAGATTCCGAAAGGGACGTGTGTCACTGCAAGATGATGCTCGCCCAGGACAGGCTCATCGTGTCATCACTCCTGATGTTATTGCTGCGTTGGATGTTCATATCCGGGCAAACCGACGGATCGCTGTGGAAGAAATTAGTCTTTTGGTGGGAATAAGTCATGGTTCCGTACACGTCATTGTGACAAAACTCCTGCTGTACCGCAAAATCTGCAAGCAGTGGGTTCCACATCAACTCACGGAGGAACAGAAGACTCAGAGAATGACTGCAACACTGGGTCACTTGCAACGATACCATAAGGAAGAGTATGATTTTCTGTCCCGTACTGCCACTGGGGACGAAACTTCGTGCCACAATTTTGAACCCGACAGAAAACGGCAGAGCCAACGGTGCAAACACGTGAATTCTGCCCCACCGAAGAAATCCAAAGCCGTACACACAAGTTCCGGTGAAGTGATGATGCGTTCTTTTTCGATTGCAAGGGCCCTCTGCTTGTCGAATTTCTCGAGCAGGGGGCCACAATCAGTGTACAGCGCTATGAAGACACTTTGCAGAAACTGAGATGTGCCATAAAGTCAAAATGCCCTGGAATGCTATTGAACGGCAGTATCCTTCTTCATGATAATGCGCGCCCCCACACTGCCAACTCTGTGTGAGGAATACGCTGCAGAGATTTGGTTGGGAAGTGCCTCAACATCTCCCTTACAGCCCAGATCTCTCCCCATGTGATTTTCACATTTTTGGAGACCTGAAGAGAGACATTCGTGGACATCGGTTTGCATCGGACGAAGACGTGTGTGGCTGGGTAAAGCTGTGGTTCCGTAGACAGCCCACAGGCTTTCTCAAGGATGGGATTGACCGTCTTATCTCGCAGTGGGGTAAATGTATTAACAGTTTTGGATAGTACATTTGAGGTAAGAAATGTTCTTTAATATGTTTTGGCTTCTGAACCGTTTTCATTTGACTGCCTCTCCTGATACCAGATTTCCTTAAGATTTATTTTTACAGTATTCTCTCCTCTGTCCCTTGCTCTCGCAAATCGTTTCTTACTTTCAGTACTTTCACCAGAGCTTTTCGTACTTATCTCTGTCCTTTCCCTCTTACTTAAGTCGCGCCGAACAATACGTCTACAGACGCTGTGTAGTCTCGGTACTTAAAACTGCCTTGAAGTAGCCCACGGACGAAAGATAATACGTCGAAAGCCGAGTCCCTGTGTGACATTTTGTAACATGCTAGCTATTTATGATGAAGAATTGTTAGCCCTACTCCAAACCCCCAACCCTGATGATCAATTATAAATTGGGACCGCTGTGCACCTACTACAACGATCGTGGCCTCCTTAAAATGAATATTTAAGCATTTCTCTGATGAAACCGAGTGAAACACAGAAATTAAGAATTTTGTGCCAAATTGGAAAATTTCTTTGAACATTTTTATTCTTTTGCAAGACTGTAAAACTAAGTTGTCGTATTTAAATAAGCACTGCGACGTGTAAACGTATGTTGCCGTAGAGTCATAGCTCCACGTAGTCTTAATTCAGCAATAGTTGGAGATGAGTGTTCAAGTGCACGCACTGGTCACTTTATTCCCTAGCGACGAACCCTGCGCTACGCACTGGATGGGGCGTTCAGTGGACCCCATGGCAGATGCGGTTCTGGTGGACGGGGCGAGCTGGTCCAAGCCTTAACCTTTCTGACTTGTATTCAGGAGATTCCCAATTCGAAACCCAGCCAGAACATCTTCCCTTGTAGCTGTGGTTTATCGTTGTTTACTACTGACCTCCAGGCATATTCCGAGATAATACAAATCAGTCCACGACCACTGCCTGTCCATTATTTACTATCTCTGCTGCCAATTCAAGTTATGTAGCTTGAATTGCTGACGGCGTCATTAAATAATCCAATATATATGAATAATATTTCTGTTCCTTTATGAAATTTCCCAAGCAGCTCATAGTAAACCAGCCCTATCCCATCTTTCCACCGTATCGCCAGTTGCTACCGAGATGTGTCATCACGTACAATCCAGATACAGTCTTGTAATATGTACATGTTTGTCTTGTACTTACGCGGTATTAGTGAATGAGTCCAAATGTTTCTGCGCTGGGGACAACAATACCAACAGAAAATTAAGATTAATGGTAGAGTGATATAACACGTAGCATACGTTTAATTAAATTGATAACTAAAATAGAAACAGAAATCGCAAGTGTTTTGTCAATATGACGCTTCAGTTCCATACATCGGTTATTTACAAACGCACGTGAGACTGCAAATCTATCTTACTGGCTGGAAAAGTAACTCAAAGCGTGAACTGTGTTGCTGCCTCCTCGTGGGAAAGAAACAAATGATGTGGCCAGCTTCCATAGCTCGATCGGTAATAAAATTTTGCTCCCGTTCTAAGACCTTGATTGGATTGCAAGCCAGTTACTTCAACTCGATAATTTCATTAGGATAAGTTTTCATTAGGAAATAATGACTCTTATAAACGACATTTTCCTACGCGATAAATACATTGGTACAGAAAGGAAAATGAATGGTCTTGAATTACGGAACAAACTCAGAAGAACTGTAAAGTTACTCCTGAGCTTTATTAACTCGCGATATGAGGCCGTATACGTGACTAAAGTTATAGCTACATATGTTCTTAACCTCAGCATTAGGTGGCGAGCAGTTAGCTTCACGTCCCGGCTGCTTTTCTCCCGAGAAAATAGTTCCTGGTACTCACTGGATACGAGGCTGGGTGGGTCACAGAACTGGTCTGAACGCTGTGGAGAAGAGAATAAATTTTCCTCCTGAAAGGAATGGAACCCTGATACTTGAGAAGTCCAGACTGTAGACTAGTCGCTACAAAGACCGAGCCGAAGAATGCAAAATAGCAAAGAATGCATCTGGGATGTCTCAGTCCTTGACAGAAATGCAAATATAAACTTAATTTGGTAGGAGGCCTATTCTAGATAAGAAATGGGGGTAAAGGTAAAGTTGCCCCTGTGCTTAACTAATTTATCACTACGCCATAAAGGCGTATGGGGGAGATGATATATAGATCCACGTTTTCTTCACCACAGCACTAGAAGAAATGGGTCATTTTTAAATTATTTTATACCTATGGGCACAGCAAGAAGCCTGGATAGCTTAGTCGGTGTAGCGACTGGCTACGGTCTGGACGACCAAGGGATCAGAGTGCGAGTCCCGGCGGAAGAAAGAATTTTCAACTCTCCATGTCATCCAGACCGACTCTGGGGTCCACCCAACCTCCTATCCGGTGAGTACTGGAGGCTTTTGCCCCGGGGTTAAAGCTGCAGGAGGCGTGAAGCTGACCACTCACCTCCAGCTAGTGCCGAGGTCAAGCAAATATGGATCTATAAATCCACTTCCCCATATGCCTTCGTGGTGTAGTCAAGCACAGGGACAACTTTACTTTATCTTTATCTCTCTCTTATCGGAACCCAAACATTGTTTCCAGTTTTCAAAAAATTCAGGTTTCAAAAAACCGTTCTGAATACAAATTCTTCATGAAAAGAATGATAGTTGACAACAGAGAGACTTATGTAGGTAGACCCACCTAGCGGCAGAAATATTATTACTCGCAACCAGGGTGTCGAGGACTCTATCAGTGCATACGTCACCATAGTATTGCTTAGCATCATTAGTTACAATTTTATTCCACGGCGAGATTAGTAATTCTTAATAAATTATTAATTAAAACCAATTTACAATATATAAAGGAAGGAATGAAAGTATAAAATAAAGAAACGCTGTTCAGAAATTGGGTGCGAATATTGGCTGAATGTTGGGTAGGGCTAGTAACACGCACGACGATCTTGTGCTGAGCCCTGTCGGCGCAGCTCGAACAATCTCACACAGGAGTGTAATGGTTTTATTGTATAGGGAGTTTATTTATTTAGCAGCAGGAGACAACACATGTGAGGGCCCCCTCTTGAGGGAAAGCCGAGGTAGCGTGCTGCTTACCTGTGCGTCAGTAGCGCTGTCACTACATGTCCATGAAGAATGTCATAAAGTGAAATCCCGTGTAAGCACGAAGATTACGCTGCGGGCCCACGACTGAGGTTACGGGTTTGTTATGGAGTGCGGGTAGCAGTGCACACATGTCTCAAGTACTTTCTTTCGGAATTTGTTCTATTCCCTCGTCCTTACATCAATTTATTATAGACAAAAATAAATGGGGTCGTTTGGAAAATGCATGAGTTTAACGAAATAAATTTTACGACAGACATACTAAATAAAATCTGTATAAACGGAATGGCGCAGTCGGTACAGCAACTGACCACGGGCTGGACGACCGAGGGGTCGGAATTCGAGTCCTGATAGGGTCAATAATTTTCTCTTCTCCACGTCTTCCAGACCGGCTTTGGGCCGACCCAGCCCCAAATCCAATGAGTACCAGGAGCTCTTTCCACGGGAGCAAAGCGGCCTGAGCGTGAAGCTGACCGCTCACCATCTAGCGTCGAGAATGATGGGCTATACCTGCACTCCCCAGATATCTTCATCTAATAGTAATTAGTTAATTAAATACACGTACTTCACTATTTCATATAAAGCGAACAAAATGAAACACATTCCTGTAACTTAACTCCTTTTCATTGCTACTTATAATTATGACGATCCTACAGCTCATAAATTTATATTGAAATTACGGATTCTTTCACATTTCCAAAGAAATCAAATTTGGAAATCGAACTCTTAAATCGAGGCCCACGTTACGTTACGATGTAATTCTGTCAGGAAAATGATATATAATATTCTTCGTATACTCAAATCTCCTATACAAGAACCGAAAGAACAATAACGAAACAAAAGCGCACAGTAAAATCATATCAATGAAATGGAACTAACTTCGTATGGGGTGGACAGGTACAAGGTATTTATAAAATATATTCTGCGCGGTACAACAATTCTAAATGCTCGGAATTAAGTATCCATTTCAGATTTTTAGTTTTAACGGCGGTGACTATGATGAATGTCGTTTTCTAGGATGTGAAGTCGTGTAGATTTTGTGTAAACCGACGTTTCGAAGGAACGTATCACCTCCATCTTCAGGATATAAAAATCCACGAGCGAGGAACCCGCATAAGCAGGTTGTTGCAGCTCTGATATTGTAAGTGAAAATGTCTTCTCAACATTGTTATTCCTAGTTTTAATTAAAACACCATTTTGGTAAAAAAAAAAGGGCTAAAACCACCCCTGTGCCAGACCGTGGAGGCCCATAGGGTTGTGAGACGTCGAGACTCCCACATTTTCTAGATAGTTGGCTCACAGATGGAGGTAAGGTTGCCAGTCTTACGCGCCGGCCACACTTTACCCCCCAGGAAGACTCCTGATACTCATTTCTCTTAGATGCTTGAGACGACCCCAGGGCCATATTGCGGCTCGAAGGATTAGATTAATTGAAAAATCCAGCGACCTCATCGGGAATCTAACCCGCGATCTTCCGGCCTATTACTTACTGCACTATTTAAAACAATATTAAAATAAAAATTTCGTTACCAGCTATCCCCCTCTACGTCACTGACGCATGCGCATAGGCCAGCCAATAGCCAGTTACGTAACCGACGCATGCGCATATGTGATCTGAATTTATTTACAAATAATTTAAAAATAGTTATGGTTGAATTTGTTTTTCTGCGTATTGTGTGTACAGAAATTAACGTTTACCCCAAATTTCCGCAAGGGGGACTTCATAGTTCATACCGTCAGTTTTATGATAATATCTGATCATTTTCGTGAGGGCGAAATTTTTTAACACGAACGTTCTTAAATCGTGGACGCACTTTATTTGAAACTGTGTATACGAGTATACCTAAACAGGTTGCTTTTAAAATGTGTTTTAATGATGCTAAAGTAACCTGAATTAGTCAGGTAGGATTGGCTGTTTCAGTGAAAGTAACAAGTCTGGTCAGTACGATATATTCCCTCCCACCTCTCCGACAGGAGCATGATAATATCACGCAATATTACAAATTATAAATATTATGTGATCATTTTGCTAGCTGTAATGTAAACTGAACGTGAAGCATTTCAGCAAGCTTTGCAGCAGGACTGGCAATTATAGATGATTAAGAATAGCAATCCAATTTGTTATTTAATTAGAGCTAATACACAGTATAAACGTTCTGTAACTTAATTTGCAGTGTTGGTAATTATTGAGTTGAACCTCACAATACGAGATAATAATATTATGTGTCATTTTTATGTTCGCTGCTGATTTGATTAATTTCAGCTAGAATTTATTATACGTAGGCGTCCGGTGACACACCTGAATACAGAGACGCACTTACGCGTCATGGCCTTTTCAAACTGAGCCTACATTTAAGATAAAACGCTTAATATACATTTTTACAATGATAAGTTTCTGGCGTTATTCATCTGTCTCATTTTGTATTTCAAACGACGTTTCGGAGAATGGAATCTGTCTCTGCCCTAAGGCAAAAGCCTCTCTTTTTTTTTGTCCAATCTATAATTCTCCATCAACATAATCACACGGGGCAGACTACAATAGACCAATCAATGGCCGCCGTGCCGAGTGGACCCAGTTGTACTCCACCCCCCACTAAGCGAAATTAAAGAAGAAACAGGGACACAGGGATGATCCTTAGGAAGGCCAGTATTTGAGACGAGATTCAAACCTGAGACCTCACAAATATACGACAGGCGTGCTGACCTCTATATCAAGACACTTAAGCCATTTTGTCTCTTATCTGCTTAAAGCATTTTATCAATTTTAACTACAAAAATAAAGTTAAAGTTGTTCCTGTCCTTAACTAATTAAGCACTACTTTATTTAGGCGTATGGGGGAGTGGATGTACGGATCCACATTTTCTTGACATCGGCACTAGTTTTAGGTGAATGGTCAAATTCATTTCCCGACCGTGGATAGGAGGTTAGGTGGGCCCCAGAGCCGGTCTGAACGACGTGAAGAAGAGAAAATTCTTGAATCTACCGGCACTCAAACTCCGGCCCCTCAGTCGTCCAACCCGTAGCCAGTCGCTATACCGATTACGCTATCCCGGATCAGTTTTCTTATTGAAGTGTGTCAATTTTATATACCATACAACTGTTAATTTAATATTACGAGTTATCATTTACACATATCTCGCAACTATGTGCAGCGCCCTCCAGTTGTGAAATAGCACGCTAACGCGACAGACCGTATCTACTACAGTAATTTTGTCCCGTTGAGCGCGTCCGCTAGATGGCACATGCCTTCAGAGAAGCAGCAAGGAAAGTTCGTAACTGGGCCGTAAGATGGCAGAAAGTACCAAGAGCAGGTTCTGTTACGAACGTGTACAAAGAACCCACTGCTCCCGGCTTCTGCCCTAAGGAGTGAAATGTGATGCCGGGAGGTCTGTTAGAAAGGCATCAACGTTTCGGAGAAACTTGTAGCCTCCATCTTCAAGATAGTAAAATGAAGTGTGAAACCTGATAGGTGGAGGAACTTCGGTACCTCAAATAGAAGGCGTCACATCCCTAAAGGCAGTAATTTTCATTCAGAATTGTAGGGTTCTTGGACTCCGCCCTTCATCCTGTACTCTAGAAACTAGAGAACAACGTTTCGTAAACTGAATCTTTTTCTGTCCCCAGGTGAGAGGGTGGGAACACACCTACTCTATTCGATCCCTTAGAAAGAGCAAACATCAGTCACTGGACAACCCCTGTCGAATTCAGTACAGCTATTGAATCATCTGAGACCGGAGTAATTCGGTGGGAGGATAACAAGAAAATATGCAATAAAAATTGTGATATAGCACGCATTGAGTGGAACTAGGATAGAAAGGGCGGTAGAAATACTACAACCTAGCCAACAAATAACTGTAGTTATGCTGACAAGGGTTGTCCAGTGATTGAGATTAGCCCTTTCTAAGGGACACAACAGGGTAGGTGTCTCCCCCACCTGATGACGGAAACAGAGTTTCCGAAACGTCGTATTTTCTAGTTTCTAGAATAGCGGACGATGAAGAAAGTCCAGAAGCCCAGTAATTCTGTCTATTATACACCCTCGTCAGAGCCCTTTAGAATCTAGTAATTTTCATATTAACGCGGTAAGAAAATCAGATGTCTCACTCGTTGCTGCCGGTTTATGTACAGTTGCTCCATACTGCCTCGGAGGCAACATATCTGTCACGTGGGAAGGGAGTAGCCCCACCACTAACAAGATATGTGCAGCATATTCTGATTAACAGAAAAGAAGAAAAAAGAAAAGATTAAAAATTTTCTAGAAATATGTACTGCTCAGAAGAATCACAGTGTGGCATACCTGCTGTAGACACATACACTAGGCTAATGCACTGTTTATATCGAGAAGTACAGAGGGGCTATGCTACAAGCCTGAAGGTCTCGAGTTCAAGTCCGGATGAGGTCATTGGATTTTTTTCAATTGACCTAATCCTTCCAGCCGCACTATGGCCCTGGGGTTCACTCAGCCTCTAACAGAAATGAGTACCAGGAATTAATTAAATAATTTTCCTGGGGAGTAAAGTGAGGCCCTGCACGTAAGGCTGACAACCTCACCGCCATCTGTGAGCCGATTGTCTAGAAAATGTGGAAGCCTCGACGTCTCGCAACCCTATGGGCCTCCACGGCCTGGTACAGGGATAGCTTTACTTAACATTACCGCCATCTGTGAACCGATTGTCTAGAAAATGTGGGAGCCTCGACGTCTCACAACCCTATGGGCCTCCACGGCCTGGTACAGGAATAGCTTTACTTAACATTACCGCCATCTGTGAGCCGATTGTCTAGAAAATGTGGGAGCCTCGACGTCTCACAACCCTATGGGCCTCCACGGCCTGGTACAGGAATAGCTTTACTTAACATTACCGCCATCTGTGAACCGATTGTCTAGAAAATGTGGGAGCCTCGACGTCTCACAACCCTATGGGCCTCCACGGCCTGGTACAGGAATAGCTTTACTTAACATTACCGCCATCTGTGAGCCGATTGTCTAGAAAATGTGGGAGCCTCGACGTCTCACAACCCTATGGGCCTCCACGGCCTGGTACAGGAATAGCTTTACTTAACATTACCGCCATCTGTGAACCGATTGTCTAGAAAATGTGGGAGCCTCGACGTCTCACAACCCTATGGGCCTCCACGGCCTGGTACAGGAATAGCTTTACTTAACATTACCGCCATCTGTGAGCCGATTGTCTAGAAAATGTGGGAGCCTCGACGTCTCACAACCCTATGGGCCTCCACGGCCTGGTACAGGAATAGCTTTAGTTTACTGCAAGTGAAACAGATAGAATTAGGTCTCCATACGTTTCAGTATTGAGTTAACACCCTCGTTCCTGCAACGGTGCTTTGAACTCAGTACTGACATGGCTGATGGCCCGGGAAAACCGCGACAGCTTCCGTTCTGACGTTATTTTTACGGTAGAATAGTGGGGTGAGTAATAATGAACTGGGAAGGATATGGAAGGAAACGGTGGTGACCTAATTTGTTGTACTGACCTGAAATTTGCCTCGAGTGGCCAAGAAAAATTGCAGAAAACATCAGTTGAAACAGTCTATCTGCAGGCCGAGGTCTGAAATCAGGACCTCCTCAAAGAGGAATGATCTCCAGCGGTTGTGACTTTAGATCATTAAAACCAGGGTCAGTTGGTACTGTAAAGCCTCTAGGCCTTAAGCATTTAGTGTACACGTCCACTTTTTACATGAGCGGGCCTGGCTACAGACTCAGAGGTCCCGGGTTCGATTCCCGGCGCTATCAGATTTTATTAGAAGTAGTGGTTGTGGAATGGGGTCCAGTCAGCCTCGTGGGGATAATTGAGGAGCTATTTCAAGGATATAACGGCTCCGGTCTAGAAAACCGAGATTGACGGCCGTGGGAATCCTTTGCGCTTACCACGCGACACCCTCTATCCGTTAAAGTTGGCACTAACTTCGCCGACAAGCGGCGGTTGCTTGGTCTGTATAGTTCGCTTGCGGACTACAGGCCACGGATTTTTTATGTTGGGATGACACTTCATCCCTTGATACTTAGTCCGCAAAATGGGCCCATTGTATCAGCCTCAGATCACAGGAAAGAGAATGTAACATTGCCGGGATGAATATTGGCAGGAGAAAGCCCGAAATATTCGCAGTACGACCTGCCACATATGCAAATTGTCTGCCATAAATCCCACACGGATTTGCCCAAGAATGAAAAGCGGACCTACGCAGTGACAGAAGGAGACGTATCAAGTGGACAGGCAAAGTGTGTTCAGGAGCACATATTCACAAAACTACTACTTCGACAAAAGAACGACAATATCACACAATAGTAGTAAAAAGCCACTCCATTATAGTATATAATGTAATAGACAGAATACACTATATAATACATCGGTGGATCCACTCGGCTTACGTGCAAATTTACGTTAAGTGCATGAGGCGTTAATTGTAAGGAAAACAGGACCGGAAGGTGACGCAGATGCCGAAGCATTTCGTTCTATACAGCACCTCTATCTACTGGAAAGGGTGTTGGGCTCCCAGGAACACAAGCAACATTGTCTATAGCGACTAAACCTCTTGATCTTCCGAGCACTGGTACGGCCGTCAGTTCCTAGTTCATGTCTAGGACACACTGTCCTGGTCGAGGAACTTTCTACATTTTCCCAGTCCCTATATTCAAAGCTGGTAAAACATCTTTACTTACACCACGACCACTCTTTCCGGGGGCTGGAAGGATTAGGTCAATTGAAAAATGCAATGATCTCACCGGGAATCGAACCCGCTACAGGTCTGTAGCATAGTGTCCCAACCAAATACGCTACCACGTACCCCAGCGTATCACCAATACGGACACAAAATCGATCTGATTATCCTCAGAATAATGGTAGTGCACGTCACAGATGTGAAATATTCGGAAGGCAATACGTTTCAACATTGCCCACTGATAGACGGCGTCGGCACGCTAATCTGACAGTTTTAGTAGAGACTTCGTATTAAGGGTCTCCGAGAAATAAGCTTCAGCGTGTCTAATTAGTTCAGAGGACCATGTTAAAAGCCTTATTTCTTGTAGTAGCCGAACCCCCCGTCTCAAATGCGATCAGATAACACGCATGTAACTAGATTTGTCCCCAAACGCATTGAGGGTGGGGGTGGGGTGGACAATAATCATCAAAGTGTGTACTTAGATAAATCGTTAACGATCCGTGAAACTATTTAGTTCAAAGCTGAAGGAGCCTGCAATCAATTTTACTGTTTCCACTAGCGCCCTCTTGTCTGGCCCCCACTTTCGATCACGGACCACGTGTTAGTGTACAGATCAGTTGGTCTGGATATTATGTCAAGTCAGACATTGATGGTGGTCCCTGAAACATCAGTATTTGTCAAACAATTGACACGACTAATAACCCGAGAATTTGCATCAACTTGGCAGAATCTGCTGCTCTTTCGCCAGGTGATTTGGAAAGCTCGTTGTTGTTATGGGACATAAATTGACCACTCACTCCACCTAGTGCCGAGGTCAAGAATGCTGGAGCTGATTCCAGTGTCCACACGTTTCATAATGTGGTAATTAATTATGCGTAGTGACAAATTTACTTTGACATCGGCATTATATCAGGAGAATATTAATATGATGCCAAATTTATATCTACTAGCTTCTATAAACGCCGCTCACAGTGGCCGCGCGGTCTAAGGCACGAACTGTCTTCGCCTGCTCAAATACTAGGGCCATGATTTCGAATCCCACTGGAGGCGTGGATGTTTGTGTGTACGTTTATTCTGTGTTTATGTTGCCCTTTGTGTAGGTAGCGGCCTTACAACGGGCTGATCCCACGCCCAAGGAGTTCTATCGACTGTATACATGATCAAGAAACTGAATAAGCGGCCAGAGCCCAACAAAGGGCTGTAGAACCAAAGATAAAGGGGAAGGGGGCGGTTCAATATTTTTCCCGGTTTGAAAATGACAGCCCCCGGAAACATCGACACTAATTTAGAAGCACTCTGTATAAGGCCGGTCACCAAGCCCAAAGTCAATCACTTTACCTATCGAAACCCGTGGAATCATAGGGCAAACTAATTAAAGCCGACACTGGTCAAAGAATTCATATTATTGATATAGTCTCATTGCCAAAGTATTTACACTGAATTCAATCAATTGAACCAGTTCCCTTTTTTTAGTTTCTTGGGGGGGGGGTCACACTGAGTCCACTTGGTACGTCGGTCACTAACTGGCCTATTGTACCAGCCACGGATGAGAGATCATGAGTGTGGAGCAGTCGGTGGAATGACAATTGGCAGGGGAAACCGAATTACTCGGAGAAAAACCGCCCCTGTGCACTTTGTCCACCACAAATCCCACATGACCTGACCTAGTCTCGAACAATGACATAGGCGAACGGAGCAGAGCTGGGAGCAGAACAAAGCCGCTCAGTTGAGAACCAGAAGATGACAGACTACTCAGGTCGCATCGTCTGGAAGACGCTATTTCCGAGTGACTGTAACTGTAATTCTAGACGAGTTATGCAGCAAACAGCTTCTCCTAATCCGAAACCCATTAATTTCTTGTCGGGTTATCAGGACACGTGACAATATAGTTACTGGAGGGCACTGTGAGGGAAATTGTTTACTTGTTAGTTACGGAAATGGTACACATTTTATAGTGAAAGGAATTCATCGGGTGTACCGGGAACATGAAGCGCCAGCCGCAAGATTGGTTTGTTCGAACACTTAACACCCCCCCTCCCCCACCATCAGAATGATCTTATACGCACAGTACATACAGTACATAAGTTAAACATGTTCATATGGAACTTGAAGGATCTATCAAAGACATTATGTACACAGATTTAGAAATTGAGTTACGAAATCCAAATTTAACTTCTGTAGCAGGGCGAGCTCTGTTTGCCACTTGTCCTTTCTGCTTACTTGGCTTACTTTTCGATCCTGAAGATGGAGATAATACGTCCTTCCGAAACGTCGGTACTTATCTTCACTGTCTGCACCCTGTTGCGTATCATGATTGGTGATATTTTGAATCTTAATTCATTTTGAATTCTGAAAAAAATTACATTAGAATATTTTAAAAACTTGTTGACCGTTGCATGTGTTATACTGTGTGACTGCGATGAGCAGCTCCAGTAAGAATCCGTATCAGGTCAGTTCAACAAGAAGAGATGCTTTTGATGAAATTGCCTGAAGATGGTCCCATATGAATACCGAAACATGTAGCAACTATCAAATAAAACCAATGTGAACAGTACGATTGGTTTATTTTTAATTTTATTGTTGTGTGGACTGCAAAATATGCATTACTAACAATTTCTCTTGATTGTGAATACAACACTTTTCCACTCGATTTATTTTTTTATAGGTGGCATGTTAAAGGAGATAGAAAAATGTACAAATATAAATAAACAAAAATAAAATCAACGAATAAAAATATTAATACAGTCAATAGAGAATAATACACTCAATTACGACTCCAAGAGTCAAAATTTTTAACTTGACTGTACAAGGAAGAATGCTTTTAACTGAATTTGAGACGTCTGCTCGCACTGAAAACAAACGAACGTCTAATCACAGCACCCCTCAACTTTCACGAATGGACCTGCCCATCCACTGCGCAGCTTTTCCTGGACTGTCACTTCTAAATGCCCGGGCTGTGCAATAGGGGGAGAGGGTAAGGAACTATAGCTCTGGTTTTGAAGGTTCCAAGGCATTGCCGGTCCCCCTTCCGGTAGAAGCGAGACGTGTGACGTTGGAAGGCTGCATTTTATTGCAATTTAACCTAACATTGGGAAGGGTGAGCGGGCTGCAACGTGCAATTTGGATACCAAATCAACATTTCTTCTAGGCTCGAAGGAAATCACAGAAAAACTTCATGGAGTTGGCCGGTCGCAGGACCGTCCGGATGCAAACTGACTTCAAGCCAGCAGTCCGGCATTACATGTGCCAAACTAATGTCAGTTCCAATCTGATTCTTGCGTTATTTGAAAATAATGCACATTTGTTTTTACAGAGCTTTTTATGTGCATTCCCTGGATGAGCACCGAAGAGTTGTGCATAAGATTTACGAAGAGAATACATGCATATAAGCATATACGCATATAAATATACATAAATATATGTTTATGATTGTTTGAATATTGGCGAATTTGTATATGGGTTGCAGTGCTGACAGTGGGGGGGGGGAGCCGATGTTATATGAGATTTGTTGCTGACCCAGTAGCAGAGGCCTGTGTATTGCAGTTGATATCTCATCTCCGCTTCTCCTGTTCCGCCATATTGTCCAGCGTAGGACTGGAAGTTCCGGGATACTTTCAGAACTCTGGTTATGTGTACAGAAATCTTTTGTTCTTTGATATTTTGTCTTCAGGGGGTCTAGAATGATGTATGTATTGGGTCAGTGATAATGACCAGTTTCAGCTAATTGTTTCCTAATGTATTACTTAAGGTTGCCTTATCGAGGGGATTATCTTGCAAGCAGGGTTAGGGAAAGCAGATGTTTGTCACTGATCGGATCATAGTGTCCTACATCCTGAATCCGGCTGTTTTCGCTGTTACAGGCAAGATGAGCTAGGCAGGGAGTGTAGCACGAATAGGAAGAAGAAGAATGCATGTAGAATATTGGTGGGAAAAGCCAGAGGAAAAGAGACCAAAAGAGACCACTGAGAAGACGTAGTTGGGTGGACAATATTAAAATGGATCTTAGAGAGATAGGATGGGATGGTTTGGATTGGATTGATCTGGCTCGGGATGATGAGTAGTAGAGGACTCTCTTTAACACGGTAATGAACCTTCGGGTTCCATAAAATGGTGGGAAATCCTTGAGTAGCTGCAGAATTGGCGGCTCCTCAAGAAGGGCTCAGCTCCATGAATGTGAATGTTGTGGTGGACACAGTGGCACTGGAGGGCACCGGGTGCAGAGCCCGGACAGCGCAGTCGCCTCAATCAAGTTGGAGTTTCGGTAGGATCAAGCATTTTCATTCCTCCACGTCTTCCAGCTCGGCTCTGGAGCCCGCCCGGGGCCTGAAGCTGAATACCCAGGTCCAACTAGTGCTAAGGTAAAGAAAACGTGGGTCTAAACATCCACTCCCCCATACGTCTTCATGGCTCAGTGCTTAATTAGTTAAACAGAAGGAAAAGTTTGCCTTCTACTGGGAACTGGCGTCACTTCATAAAAGCCCGTCCGTCACATAAAGAATTTACTGACAGCGAAGCATTTACTAAACGTGGTATCTTATTTTATTGCTATCGTCTTCCTTAATGGGTTGTGAAAGAACTGTTCAGAAGAATTACTTTTACAGGGCTTGGCGCGGGGGGGGGGCACTGTGGATACATTTAGTACACCAAGAGGCGGTGGCCTGGAAAAAATTGGGAACCACAGGGCTGTACTGACTACAAGGTTTCTCATGGATTCCCTCATTTCCTCGAGGATGTTTCCCCCACACAGGCGAAGCCCGGTTCCTTCTGAATCCTTATTTATAGCAACCTACCATCTGATGTTATACAGACAAGTAATTTTTTTTATTGCTAGTGGGATGGGACTAAGTCCCTTGCACTGCGGCCACTTCTGGCCTATTGTACCAGCCTCAGATGATAGGTGAGGGTGATTGTGGAGCAACTGGTGGAATGAAGATTGGCAGGGGAAACCGAAGTACTCGGAGAAAACCTGCCCCAGTGCCACTTTGTCCAATACAAATCCCACTTGACCAGATGAAGCCAGCAACTAACCGCTTGAGCTATGGCGCGGGTCTTGAAAGAACCCACACGTAAACAAATAGTGATGCCTATTCTAATGAATTCCTCAAACGCCATATCACAGAGTGGGTGAAGGCCACAGGGGCGGGAGGGATTAGAAAACGCGAGGCTTGAGACCCGGATCTCTTTGTGACTTTCAGAGCAGCTGCTTCCACACAAGGAAGCTAGAATGCAGGTTAGGTTTTCACGTGCAGTGTCAGTGCGCACCGGGGCCAGGAAACTACTGCTGGTCCAGAGAAGTACATGTGGGCTCCCCGTCAAGTAACTTGATTCGAGACTGATATTTTATATCTGTTAAATTTGGTAAGTACAATTTTTCACCTTCACAAAAAGAACAAGAGTTCTATTTGCAGTGCATTTAAAGAAGAGCTTTTACTGAACCTAATATTGCCCTAATAAGTCCTTCATTCTTCATGCCTTATTGTCTAAATGTTGCGGAGGATGAATTTATGAAACATAAACACTTCATAATCGGTTTTATATGAAGAGTATGAGCATACTGAAGCACCTGTGACATATTTCAGCAAAGAATTTATTGTGGAAAGTAGATCTGAGTGAACTGAGGGCCTAGCCCTTACGGGGAACGCACTAATGTAATTGCATTCACTAGGAAGTCCTTCGCCTTTAAATGCAGATACACTGGCATACACGGTTCGTTTTCAAGGTTAACAGCGGCTGAAACCAAAATGGTACTTCAGACTAATAACACTTAATTTTATCAAAATCTAGTCACGATAACACGAAATTCACAAACTCTGTGACTAGAAACTATTAATCAGAAGCCAGAGACACGGATTGCAAAATGTGCCACCCCCAAAATCCTGCCGTGGCCGATTTCAGCTTGGCCCTTCCGTGCTCTCAAGTCGGCCTGTATAGCACACCGAGACTGGCGGTATTTGGGAGGTGTCCTAAGGAGGTCATGAAGGGCCGTGCCGTAACTCAAGCTCCTTCCAAATAATATCCTTAAATTATACCACGACTACGCCCTTCGATGTCCTTTTCAGTTCATTACTGGCAGTTCCCCAATCGTTCAATGCTGCTAGGTCCTATATCCTGAGATAAGGAGTAGGGCAGCAAATTGCAGGTTTGCCTATGAAAACGCAAGTTTCTTAGACCCTGTCCTAGCTGTTTCTACGCTCAGTGTTGAGCTATATGCATCACGTGGCATCTAATGCATAAAGAGATCCCATTAACACGCATTTCTGCCTCTGAGTCATGCCTAATAGCATAAACAAACGGAAGTGACTAATACCACTATTTGGAGAAGTCACACTTTGAAGGTTGTTCTTGAAATGGTATCCTAAACGCTCTTTCGTAAAGTAAAATGTTCATTATTTACTGTACGATTTTGGTGCATTTTGGCCGCCTTGGGGACAAGTACCTTTATAAGATCTCACGGTACAGGAAGTAACATGCTCTCACCGTTCAATCCAACATCGTGTTTGGAAGCCGAAGCTCAACGAATTCCCAAATTTACTGGCCCATAATTCCAAAGCCACTTTGGCTACTGGGCAGTAATTTCATATTCATTTGCAACTTTAACTGTGTATCAGCAATTTGAAATTAATTTGCAACCGGTAATTCGGTGGAACTTTTCGCCTCCCATTAATCGACGTTAATTGCTTCCAGGAAACGTCCGCCGATCAGCGATTCGTTGGTTAACAAACCCGATTTTAACATTTTCTTTGTTTTTCATTTTAGGGTCCATAATTTTAGGAATTTTATTTAAGAACTCGCAAAATATGATGGAAAACAGTAAGCATTGATGAGACGGCACTGTCATACATGACATCGCCCATGCGCGCGCATTGGTGATAGTCGTTTGGCCGGGGAATTACAATCGTTTGTGTTTTAAGATATTATGGGAATATCGATGGATCGAATTGCGTATTAGCGAGGGACGTCTGTCTGTGGTGTTCTAGCGTAACTCGGGAAATGTTCCGTCTTTCCTCTTAACTGCAGCAACTGCCGCAATACTGTTAGCCCGCACTTCATCAAGGGATTGTGGATTTCATTGAGACTTCATATTCCCACACACGAGCCGATCAAATTGGACACGCAGTCTAAGTCATGTTAAGCCTTGCTTCTCTTGGGTTCAGTTCCCAGTTGATATGTGGGTACATGTCTGCATTTTTTATAAGTTCATGATGTTCTGTTTATGGTGTGCCCTTGCGATGGGCCGAACTCCCAACTAAGAAGTCTTTCCAAATGTCTATAAATAATATCCCCAAACCGTGAAAACGAGAGGTCACAGACAACACGGCTCTGTAGTGCCACATATCCAAGCACCGGAGAAGTTCTGTATCACCTTTCTGTTGCAGAAACACGTAGTTTCCCCATTTCCAGACCTTCGGTTTTTCGTGTGGTGCCTTAAGTGTAGCGTAGCATTATCTTTAGTTCATGGTAACCTAATCGTATGAATGTGTGAACTAATTTACGAGAGAGTCAGCAAATAGATCACAGATGGATATAAAACATAAAATATATGACACTCGAACCTGGGGAAAAAAAAAACAACATTTATTTCTCGACATGTCCTCCACCAACGCTGATACGCATATATTTGTCCCATCGCTTTACCAGTGCGTCGAAACCCGCCACAAAGAAGTTTTTCGACTATTGTCTCGGCCATTTCCGCACCTCCATTTCAACCTCGTCGCCATCAGCGAAACCTTTAGCACAATGGTGTTTTTAACGGACCAAACAGATGGAAGTCACTAGGGCCCAAGTCCGGGCTGTAAGGCGGATATTCAAGAAGTTCCAAAAGTAGTTATTGAATCCCCTCCTGGGTTTCTCGGGCTGTATGGGATCCCGCATTTTCATGTTGAAGCAGTAACCTCTGGCCTGGACGTCTTCTGCGAATTCTACTCAGAAGCTCCAAGAGAACTTCAACGTACGATGCAGAATTCTCATTTTTGCCACGATTCTGAAAAGAGGCTAACAGTATTCCCTCAGAATCCCATAACACGGTCAACATAACCTTCCCAGCTCTTGGCGTACTCGTAACTTTAAACTTCTCGAAGATGAACTGTAATGTTTCTATACCATTGAACCAGGCTTTGATTC
Source organism: Cryptotermes secundus (assembly GCF_002891405.2). Taxonomy (NCBI): domain Eukaryota; kingdom Metazoa; phylum Arthropoda; class Insecta; order Blattodea; family Kalotermitidae; genus Cryptotermes; species Cryptotermes secundus. Next base: position 422,895 of record NW_019724595.1, on the reverse strand, counting down.
GGGTTGGTAGTAATGCACCCATGATTCGTCCCCAATAACAATCCTGTTAAGCATATCTTCATCATCTGCATAGCGTAAGAGATGTATCAAGAATAGATAAACCCTTTGGGTCATTTTTTCTTAATAATTCAGTTTTCAGGGCAAACTTGGTGCGCGCACTTTCCGAAACTTCAAACCATTATGAATTATGCTGTACGCTAAACTATGGGAAGACCCTAGTGCAGTTGCTACACTCTGTCTGTATCCTCCTGTCAGTTCGAGTCGACGCTTCCACCCGCTGCACAATTGCTTCTGTCACGGTGTCAACAGGGCGACCTGGTCGGGCATTATCATTATCATTCTGAACGTCCTTGATAAAATATTTCGACCCAACTTTGAACCGCTTTACGCGGTGAACACTTCCCACCGTAAATAGGAAATATTTTTTCATTAATATCCTTTACATTGAGTCCTTTTCCTACTAAAACGCACTACAGAACGCTGGTCTTCGGTAGTAAACTCCTCAAGCACGGTCACCACTTTGACTACTGAAACCAGCCTCTGAACATAGGCATGCGCGTCTGTTACCTAGACTGTGATGAAGCTGGACTGTGGTGCTACCTAGTGATACACGTAGAAACCCCATTACGTCATTATATGTGTTTTACTTCCATTTGTGACCTATTTACCGACTCTCCCTCGTACAAAGAACATGTATGATATCTATGTAAGATTTGGGATTTTCACGGCGGTGACCATAAAGAAAGCTTCTGGGATGTGGCGCTGTGTAGATGTACACAGATACATAGATACAGACTAGTCTGTAGCACCTGCTGACGCTGGTTTCTCGCTTGCGGAGTTTCTTCTTTTTTCTTCTACCCTGAAGATGGAGGCGATACGTCGGCTAACACAATATCTACACGGCGCCCCATCTCAGAAGACCGCTTTATTCCTGTATGATGTCTGTTTTTCAAACGCTGTAGATGAAGCTGAACAGCATTTGGACTCCAGGTGGTGCGATGTGGACTTTGCTGCTGCTGGTTCTGGTGCTTTTGGTGGTCCTGTGCAGGCATCTGCGGAGTAGAGACCGCATGGCTCGCCTCATAAACAGGATCCCCGGGCCTCCGTATTTGCCCATCATCGGCAATGCTATTGAGATGAACGTGGAACACGACGGTATGGCTTCAGATATTAGACTTCATTCACCCCTGCGGTCTAATTGTTTGCATGTTATGTTAGTATATACATTGCGTCGCGATGTCGCGACGAAACATTTGTTTCTGTTGACCTCTGGCCACTGTAACAGCACATTGTTGTGGTCTAATTGTTTGTATGTCCCGTTAGCATATGCGTCGTATTGCGACGTCGCGACGATGCATTTACTTCTGTTGGCCTTCTCTCTGCAGTAGCAAGGAACATATTCTTGTGGCCCAGAGGTTTGCATGTTGCGTTAATAAAACCTCGCATCGCAACTTCACCAGACACAATTAGTTCTGTTTGCCGATAACAATGAACCCAGCTTTTCCTGTATTTTGCATGTGTTGGAAAGTTTCCTCACGAATTTTCATAGAAGCGGTGGAAATGGCGAAGAGGAATATAGTTAAGACAGTGTTTTATATTTCATTGTTGTAACAATGTTGTGTTTTAGGAATATGTTAAGGTAGGATCTCCTATTCGCAATTATAGTTTGAGAAATTCAGCCACGCACTAACATTCCCTGTACCAGCTGAGGTACACCATTACATACCCGGGGACCAGGTCTCTGTTTGAAAGTAAATCATTTATATGACCGCTGAAGATAACGCTCCAGTCTAGCGAATTCAGGAGAGAACAGATTTTCAGGATATTCGTGAACAAGAAGCTAAGTGTATGTAAACCTAAGAGAGGAAACGGTGAAAGGATGTACAAAATACAAAATGTTTAGTTTTCTAAATTGTTCTCTTCACATCATAACCTTAGCACGATCAAATGAAGGAGGCTGTAAAAGGTACCTAATTAATTAAGCACCATTTTATGTAGGCGTATGGCAAAGTGGATGTATAGCTCCACCATTCTTGACTTCGGCACTAGACGGGGGTGAATGGTCAGCTTCACGCCCCCGTAGTTTTGCAGCTGGGAAATAACCCCTTGTACAGAAGGCTGGGTGGACCCCAGGGGCGGTCTGGACGCTGTCCATTGCGTAACCCCTCTCTATAGTGACTGAACTATCTCGGCTCATATGAAGGAGGCCGAGACGTGTAAAATGTGCCACGGGCATGCGCAAGTTTAGGCATGCACCGACTACATCTTCTGATGTAAACCCCGAAAGTGAGGCAGGTTGAACATGTAGCCGCAAGTGAGAGAATGATATTAAACTGATCTTATAGAATTGTTGTTGCGATGTTTTGGGCTGGGATCCACTGAATCTGAGTACACTTCCAGAGTGGTCTCTCTGTCACTGTCGTGACGATCTCAGGATTTCATGAAAGGAGGAGAACTTTCTCTCTAGATCAATACTATTAGGATCTATAATGTGATTCTAAATTATTGCCGGGGTTTCCGTGGCCCATAATTTCCAAACATCTTATGTTTGCAAGAAAGGCGGACATGTTGAAGTTGTTTAGCATTCTGCAGTATTGATTCTATAAGTAATACAACTTTTTGAGTTAAGTTTTATATTCCGTAAGCAGTTTCATTTTGTTTTCTTCTATTTGAAAATTATAGGCCACGCAAACCCCGACAGTAATTTAGAATCAACCTGTAGATAACAGTAGCTGTTTATGGAATTAGAGTTACAAGTGTAACTAGCGTTTACATTTGCCAAACACGTTATCAGCTTTAAAAAAACGTACAAGAGTAACTATTTACATTTCGGTCTGCAAACCAATCTTCAGATGGAACAGCCTTGGCGACTATTTGCGAAATAAATTAAAGAAACAGGATCTGCTAAGAATGTTCACACTTCATCATTAGTGCCAATACGAGTATACTGAACGGAATTAATTGTGAATATATTTGATATTTGTGTTGTGCAATGCAAACGGAGCCGCATTCTGCTGTCGTGCCCAAGTAATCACTGCTTGAAGCTGGAGCAAGAGCTGCAGGGGTGCAGTTTCTCCCCAAACTAGAAGTATGAGTTCATCACAGATCACTGTGTAAGCTCTCTCCTGGACAACACCGCGTAACACGATAACCCGTATACTGAATGCGCTCTCTCTCTCGGTCTTTAAATGAGTTACTAATTGCAGAATTCACGATTTAATTAAATTATACTGCGAAAGTGAGTTTTTATTTGTTTGACAGTGAAATACGCTGTAAAAATAAAGTAAAGATACTTAAATTTATGAAATTATGGCGGGAAATAACGAATTCGTATTACAGTGTATCAATTATTTACTTATTCTAAAGTGTTGGAAGTCGCCAAAATATTTCAGGATACAAATTGGTGGACTCATCAATAGAAGTTTCTTAACCCAGTTTCCTTACTTTGAAAGAATAAAAGGAGGATTATGAGATCACCTGGTTGTCTATGTGTCTGTCTGTCAATCTGTCTCTGTATCCCTCCCTCCTAATTCCCGAAAGCCGGAACAGTGGAGCCTTGTGTATCCCACCTAACTGTTGCTAGGCAACGGCCCGCTAAAGGAATTGTTGGATGCAGCGTCTTCTATTCATTTCGCGTCATATGAAAGGAACGCAGGTCATTAGTACTTCTCAGATCTGCACCTGGACCTGTACCTAATTTTCCCACAATTTCTTGTTTTATTATGGAGCTTACTGCCTTCTTGGATGTGACGCCGTGGAGTCCAGTAGGTCGTTATCAACGTTGTCGAGGAATGTACTAAATTCATCTTCATCTAGTGCATGACAGTGGCAGCAGTTTCCTCGAAAACGTTTGCAAAATTTATGAAACTACAGGGCGTCACATTCCACAATACAGTAGTCTTTGTAGACACCGCCGCGAAAGGTTTGAAACTCCATTCTCTAATTCTTCAACAAATGTAATTTCTGAACCGTAGGCCGGATTCGTTACTTTCCTGCTTTGTTTTCTCTTAAGAAACAAACCGCGTATATCCGGGGACGTAGCGCGCGAAGATAGGATGTTCGCTGGAATAAAAGCAACAGCGACCCTATATATGAAGCAGCCTAAATCACAATGAGGTGTATCACCATCATCGGCAAAACGGCCCTTCTTGAGCCTTAGCCTTCCTTAGAAGACTCTGCCAGTTTCGTCATCCGGTTTTAAATTTTTGTATTTCGTAATAAAAATTCATTTACAATGCAAGGCCGTCAGCCTTGAGTCCAAACCCCAAGCTGGAAGACCAGGTCCCTGTATTTATGTCCCCAGTGACAGCGGGGTCCAGTTATACCCCGAGGTACTGGGCTCCCTTTTCATTGCTTTTACGACTCGGAGAGGTATGCTGGAGGTCTTCTAACCCGCCTGTAAGATCTGAGTGACCATATGAATTAAATTATGGAAATGTAACTTGGATTTCAGAGTTGCTGGAGAGGATGATGGGTACAATGAAGATCTGGGGCAGACGGGTGGGCTTGAACCGCATATGGATTGGCAGCCTGCCGTACATTCTTGTCTTCCTCCCAGAAACAGTTGAGGTACTATATATGTCTCATAACGTTAGACGCAACAATTGAAAGCTTCGGTTGTTGTTTAAAGATAATGAAGGTTTATCTTCTTTTACTTTTAGAAAGTGTTTAAAATCTTATTTAAGGAAAGGACTGAAGAACTGCAACCTAAAACACAATAGGTTATGACTGTTATCTTCACATCAGTAATAGGCATGTATAATTGTATCTTATAGAATTATTAGCGTCACAACTGTGAATATTAACCCTTTAAGCGCAGTGATTGCAGTAAGAAATCACCTACTTCTCAGATACATACGAGTGCGCACCAACAAACGTTAACACATTAGTCTCATCAATGCAGACACAGCGGTTCATATGACACGTATGAGCTGAATTTTTAAACAGTGAAGAGCCCATTTTTTCTTTGATAAAACTCCGCGTAGTCCTTTGAAAGTCAACCGAGGTTTCGGAGGAATATTTCGCCTCTATCTTCAGGATCGAATAATAGAGCAAGCAAGAATCCAGCATGAAAGTAGATGGAAAACAGAGAAGAACCCTGGCCTGCTTGCTCTCCTGATATCACGCTGGTTTCTTGCTCGGTTTAATCTTGGACTCTGAAGATAGAGGCGTCTGTGACTCCGAAACGTCGATTGACTTTCAACGGACTACGCGGAATTATATCCCAGAAAATAGAATTCTTCATAACCACCTTCGTGTGTATTATATTACATTATTAAATGTTATATTTTAGCGTCCTGTTGCACTGATTTAAGTCCATGATTTATTTAATCCGTCTTGCAGTGCATACACTCATTTATCTCCTTCTCTCCCTCGCACTACATGTTTCGGCATAATAATGCCATCTTCAGGTGCTTACTTATCCACGTCAAACCAGTTCATTGCATGCCATGTTCACACATTAAANGTAGCGATGTGGTATCCTGAACAATTTTAATATTTTTAACGTTTGACAATGTATATGATAGATACATATTTTAGTTATTTTAATGTGTGAACATGGCATGCAATGAACTGGTTTGACGTGGATAAGTAAGCACCTGAAGATGGGATTATTATGCAGAAAAATGTAGTGCGAGGGAGAGAAGGAGATAAATGAGTGTATGCACTGCAAGACGGATTAAATAAATCATGGACTTACATTATTAAATGTTTAATATAAAGAATAAGTGTAGATCCCTTTCATACTGGCCTGCAGAAATAAATCTTTCTTGTGTCCGAACACGAATGAATGCAAACTGCTGTGTTGCAGCCAATCCTGAGTAGCAGCAGACACATCGAGAAGAGCAGAGACTACTCATATTTGCAGCCCTGGCTCGGAACTGGCCTCCTTACCAGTGCAGGTGAATTCACTTCTTCAGTTCCCTCCAGTTTGTGATAGCTGGTGGACACGAAGGAAACCTTAGGTTACAATAATCGTGTAAATTTGGCCGTCAGCACAACATAAAAGTATGTTCAAGATGAAGACAAAATAGACATTTCTGTATCTCTAGTGTTTGTTATTTATGCGATGATGTACGCTACATGTTTCGACCTCTTCTGATGTCATCATCAAGCAAAACCAAAACTAAGTACTTCAGTACTTTTGTCTTAACGTGGATCCACTCTTTACAGTCTAGTGTTATTATTGGTATAGCGAATAGATCTTTGGAGAATGTAAAACAATATACGAGTGCATACAGTCCCAGTGATATGCGGTTCTTGTCTGAAATTGAGTTGATGGCCCAATTTACACGATTAATCGAGCAACAGCAGGATACAAACTGTAAAGCATATGATACCATATTCGCGATCGTCCAATGGCTGAGGTGATATCAGAGGCTGTTCCCTCTTCCAGTGTTCAGTGCGGGGCCCCAGGGCACTGAAGAATGTGTTAATGTCTGAGTGTTAGATGTTTTACTATATATTTGAACCAATGAAGGAGTGGGCGAAAAGCAAATCATTTGTGTTGCTCCTAAAACCCTTAAAGGCCTTTGACCCTCTCATACTACAAAAGTTGCGTGTCGGCCGCGCTCGGGTCCCTGGGATACGGCCCGCTTCGCCTGTGACCTAACCCGCCTCTGGATGCAGTTCATGTAAGTTATATGCTTCGCGGTATCTGGTTATCAGTGTAGTGGCTGATTCTTGATGTTCTTTTCATTGTTGTGGCAGTTCATTTCAACCCATTGTTGGAGCTATGGAATCATTTCTACTTCATCACTTACGTACTAGAAGTAAAGTCTAAAGTTTTCCTTGCTCTTAATAAATTAATACCAATTCCATAGAGACATGTAAGCGAGTTGGGGTGTAGCTCCACCATTCTTGACCTTAGCTCTGAGTGGTCACCTTCACGCACCTGCGGCTTTAGCTCCTGGGAAAGAGCCCCTGACACCCATTGGCTAGGAAGTTTGGTGGACCCCAAGTAGGCCTGGAAGCTATGGAGAAGAGAAAATATGCAGCCCCGGCCTTCCAGCAAGTAGCTTGTCGCTATACCGACTGAGCTACAGTGAATTTAGAATAAAATACGGAAGTTGAACCGGATACCGGAAATTGATGTATATGATTCAGTCACTGGGTAGTTTACAACTAAATCGTATCAGAATCCTTTAACCACTGAATAAAGAAAACAAAAAGAAACTCCGTGGCCTCCATTCCGCAAGCGAACTATACCGACCGATCGACTGCCGCTTGTCGGTGAAGTTTAGTGCCAACTTTTGCGGATAGAGGGAGTTGCGTTGTCAGCGTAACGAATCCCCGCGGCCGTTAATTTCGGTTTTCTAGACCGGAGCCGCTATTTCCTTGAAATAGCTCCTCAATTATCATCACGAGGCTGAGTAGACCCCGTTCCAGACCCACTACTTCTCAGAAAGAATCTTGTAGCGCCCTGAATCGAACCCGGACCTCTGGATCTGCAGCTAGGAACACTGACCACTAGACCACAGAGGCGGTCACTGAATAAAGAAGTCACTGAAAAATATTAGAGGACTTCCTTCTTGTTTAGAGCAAAAGAGCAGAAATATTTGTCAGTCCAGAGATAAAATATTAGAGGCAACAGCTGTCGCATTGACTGCATTCTATGTCTATGAGATCTGAGGTTCTGGCAACGGTGACTATGAGCATTACTTTCTTCTGGATTGTGACGTCATGGGATCAGGTGACCTTAAATACGGAAGCAATGCATTCTTCCATAACATAGGTAATGATGCAGCAGACTATACGAGGCACGTCCCACAATAATCATAATCATAATCACAATCATATCTGTTTCCTCTTACGAATATATTCTCTACTGCTTAGAAATAAGCTGCTATTTTATGGCTGTTTCGTAAAGAATCCATTTTCTGAAATCGAAGTAAAATAAAAACATATGTTCCTGTACTCCACGAACCAGGGTGTGCCATACGTTGTGTGTGCAGACTTGCAGAAGGGAAGTCTTGTGGAAGTACGCTTGATCTTCTCATCTGCGCATGCATATCGGAAGAATGTCGGTTGGTGATGATGCACCCTCGTTCCCATAGCAGATGTCACACAGAATGTCGCGATAATTGTTGTGTTGTGTTGTCACTACAATTTATAGGAGCGAAATGGCACAAACGTCGAAAAACCCTGACTCCAGCGTTTCACTTCAAGATTCTGGAAGACTTTATTGATGTGTTTCTGGAACAGAGTTCGATCCTCGCTAACAAACTGAAACGTGAAATCAACAATGAAGCGGGCTTCAACATCTTCCCTTACGTCACTCATTGTACCTTGGACATTATATGTGGTGAGTCACTTGCATGAAATTCTAATGTTACTGATGTTGAATAATGTTTTCTAGAACAGTTCGTGTCAGCGCTACGGAATTTCAGATTCGGAAGGCAGTACCACTCTGTTTTACCCTCTTCTACTACCAGCGCCTTTAATAAGCTAATATTAGCGAGCTCGGCGCCCATGTGAGCAATTTTATGAATCATAAACTGCCATGTGTATTTCTTATGTCTTCTGGAATGCTGAGTATGAAGTTAGGGAGGAAGTGATTGACCTTCAATATATATCTTCTAACTTCTGTACAGTAAGCAATGTTTAGAAAAATATATAATGTTTCTTATGGGAACAGATCCAACAAAATATGAGTCCTACGAAATGTGCATTGTACGGTTGGTTATTCTGTTAACAGAATGATTTTTCTTTTTCAAATGTAATAGTATATTAATGTTGTATCTAGAGAGCTTCAATAGTGATGTGATTCCGTAATCTTCCAAGAAAGTCTGTAGTCTTTATAACGTTAATGCAGAACAGCGCTTTTCATGACTACAGGAACCTGTTGTAGCTTACTGCCGGCGTAGAGAGTCTGTAAAGCTATTTAGGTCCCTGCTGTCAACGTACAGCCTGACTGCAACAAGTGCAGAAACTGTACTTGCTATAGGCGTGGCGAGGGTCACTGTACGGCCCGGAAGGAACCTGCAGCAGTGGACAGAACTGCACTTTTCGCTTGCCGGCAGTGTTAGAGAAGGGAAGTAGCCACATATGTATGTATGTATTAATCTGGAGACCGCGATATCACAGACTGCGATAATCTCCGACTGTAGGCACAGAAACTTTATTTAAAGATTTATAAATTCCATGAATATTTAACGAAATGGAAAACAAAATGATTTGCGTTGAAATCTGCAATATTAGTAGCTTTATTTGATCTGTATTTGCAGCGAATGGGTTGGACGACCAAAGGGTCGGAGTTCGATTCCCGGTGGGAGCAAGAATTTTATCTTCTCCATGTCGTCCAGACCGGCACTGGGATCCACCCAACCTCATATCCAATGGATACCGGGGGCTCTTTCCCCGGGGGTAAAGCGGTAGATGCGTGAAACTGACCACTCACCTCCAGCTAGTACCGAGATCAAGGAAATATGGATCTATACATCCGCTCCCCCATACGCCTTCATGGCATAGTGCTTAATTAGTTAAACACAGGGATAACTTTACCTTTATTTGCAGTGAACGCACATTAGGGCCCAGATGCTGTCCAAAACAAAGTATCCATTCCGGATATGAGCAGTTCTGGGACTCGAGCAAACTTCCCCTATGAATAACTTAAGCTGTAATCACGAGTGTTATGTTGTGAATATGCCTGTTACAGAGACTGCCATGGGCCGACGAGTGAACGCTCAAGAAAACAGCGATACAGAATATGTGAAAGCCGTCTATGAGTAAGTGTCAGTTGTTCCCAAATTATTCTGCAGAGGGGGATGATACGAACGCCCTTGGGCCCTTTACAATAAATAGAAGCACAGTCTGCAAAAGCTGAGGTTTCACTGCAGTCACTATGACGAGTGTCGTCTTCTGGGATGTGACGCCGTGTAGATCTTGTGTGAACCGAAGTTTTGGAGGAACCTATCGCCTCCATCTTCAAGGCAGAAAAATCCGCGAACGAGGAACCAGCGTGAGCAAGTGGCTGCGGCCACGTTCCTCCGAAACATCGGTTCAAACAAGATCTACACGGCGCCACATCCCAGAAGACGGCATTGTTCAAAAAACTCGGTCTGTTTTTCCTGTAAGTTGTTATAATACAAATACCGCCACGTGGCCAGGTTACTTCCAATATACGTAACTTCTAGACTCTAAGAGATATCCCATTTTGACAGAAGTCAACATTGTAATATGGACTGAAATAATATATTCCTCTGCTTCTGTTGCAGCTACGTGAGATTATTTCTTTGTCTGGTTTCTATGCAAATTCAATGACGACAAACTAGCAAATACCGCCCCTCCTTAAACTAATTATAGAACTGAAGGGTTCTGCCTTCTAAGATGTAACGCCGTGCAATCCGCTGATGCAGTCCGGCGCTATGTTCCAGAAGATACGAATCTTCAAAACCATCAAAGTGATAACCTCAAATCTTAAACTACTACGTATATTGCTGTATCGGTTGTTGTGAATTAACTTCACAGGATGAGCTGATGGAAGTTGAACTTCGTTGTTGAATGCTCTACGAATGATCATGAGGAATGCTGAATTACAATGAAACTTGACAACTTATTTTTTAAAACTTCATAAATTATGAGTTCTCTATACCCTGTATTAATATTATTTTTAAAATGCGCAGTATGAACTGTGCGGAAAATGTGCTGCCTGTGACATAGCAGAAGTACGCTTAGCTGGGAAATTTATTAGTTTCAGTAAATAAATTCAATAAATTAAAGATTTCTTTGTGATTAAACGGAAGGCAGAGATTCACGGATTATGGTGCATCTGAAGTTAACGCTTTGAAGCACACTAGTTACGGTGTGTACCAGAAATCTTGTAGTGTTTGTTTAGGCCTATGTGTTCTATCTATTTATCGGAATAGACGGTGATTAATTCCCTAAACCACATCAGCAAGTTGGTTTTTGTAACTGACACGCCATGTTTTCTTTTTCTGTAAGACAGGAACTTAATATATACACATCGTTTGGGTGAAAGCCATGAGTCAATATCGAAGCAGACTTTATCTTCTCACGTACGTGTTCTGTGTGCATTGGAAAACCCATGGACTACAGAGCCATCGTGGACTTAGGAAAGAGGTGAAAATGACAAGTCCCTACGCCAAGTTCAGTTCGCTTATGCTGTCTACGCATCACGACTAATAAAACTAAAAGAAAACGAAAATAAAATTTCTGTAGGAGGAAGTTAGAGTAATAAATACTTGCCTGTTCTAACAGCCACATTCCTTTCCAAAAGTGACCTTCTGGCAGAGAAGTTCCCCATATAAACAAATCCATCACATCAATCTTTGCTTAAATAATAATTTTAACTAATATAAAAGTGGTTGAAATTTTATTTTATATTTGTTAAAAAAAAGGCTTCTTCAAAAATAGCCAAACTCAAACGTCTCTACCTACACTTTCCACAGAAACCCAAACATTGATTCATTCTTATATACAATGAATGATGACGTCATTGAATATATTTGCTACGAAGGATGGAAATTTGTTTTCGGTAAAGGTCGAGATTGAACTGCCCACACCTCTGTCACACTCTCTTGTAAGTCCGTCCCGCAAGTATTCCTGCAGTTTTCTGTTGGGGCATTTTGAATCTGCAGTAGGTATCTTGCTCACTGCCATCTGGCATTATTTTGAGGACAATATCAAGACAACCGAGCAAGCCTTGAACATTTATTTATATTATTTTAATACATCGTTACCTGTTATGAATTCTTTCCTCGTGATACAGAAAATGAGGTAGTTTCTGTGTGTCCGTCAGTTCGCATGTTTCATCTCATGAGCTACTGAGTTTCGCTTAAGTTCGGTTCGAACCGGAAACTGATGATTGTATAAAGAGCTGAAGTCTTTGGACCCTGTGTCACTACAACTACAGATTTTACTCGAAGCATTTTTTGAAATAGTGCATTTTAAACGAAACAAAAATGTTACGACCGTAGAATGCTACATTTTTAGTGTGATTAGAAATGCAATAACAGACCTAGATAGTTGGATATCAAGAATAAATTAAGTGTTAAAAATATCAGAAATCGAATTTGTGTAATGTGCCTTACAAATTTTGTTTTAGAATTGGTTCTATCGTTCAAAATCGTCAGGCCAAAATATGGCTTCAACCTGATTGGCTGTTCCGATGGACGTTGTTACATAAACGCCAAGAGAACTGCGTCAGAATTCTGCACGGATTTTCAAACAAGGTAAGAGATAAACCCAGATACGTCGTTAGTTTATGAGTTGTGCTCTTCCTTAAAATTGATATCTAAAAATTACCTGCGTTCTTCGTCAAATATTCACTGATGAAACTCTCATTCACTCCGTTAGAACTGTAACTCTCTGAAGAATAAAAGAGAAACATTTATATAGATTGTTTTAGCAAACGCTCAAAACCTTTTTCTTCACTGTCATTTCAGTACCTTCTCCACTGGTTCTTATTTCTATAACAGATCTGTGATTACTGTCGCGTCACAGCTTTGCTGAAGATGGCGACGCTCCTGCGTCCCTTAAGCACGGCGGTTGTTACGTATGTACCAGTCAGTATAGCCACTGGCTAGAGGCTGGACAACAGAGAGATCGAAGTTCGAGTTCCAGTAGGGTCAAGAATTTCCTTTTCCCCACGTCGTCCAGACCGACAGTGGGGCCCAACCAACCTCCTACCCAATGGGTACCGAGGGCTCTTTCCCCGGGGGTAAAGCGACTGGGTCGTGAAGCTGACCACTTACTTCCAACTTTTCCAACAAGAAAATGTGGATCTATATATCCCTTCCCCCATACACCTTCATGTGGGTAGTGCTTAATTAGTTAAACACATGGACTTTAACCGTTTTCTTAACTTATAATCTGAAGACAATGGTCTTAATGGAAAGTTATGTAGCTTATACAATACTTTTAATATTCTGTCTGCCTTGACAGATTAATCCTACGTTACTTTGATTTCTTCGTTGTGTAATTTCTGTTGGTATTCTACATAAATTGTTAAATATTTTGTCGACCTTGATAATAACTTCATAACAGAACTTATACCCATTCCCCGGCTTCGTGACGACATATGCTTAATCGTTTTCTGAGAAACAGAATTTAATGTGTCTTTAAAATCTTCAGGTGATTCAAGAACGGAAAGAACTACTGAAACTGCAAGAACAAAACAAGACGGTCCCGACAGAGCATGAAGAGGAATACTCGATTGCATTTGGTAACCACAGTAAACTACCATCGGCCCTAAGAAACTAATGGTCTCTCAGATATTCAAGAGTTTCTCTTACTTGTATTGAATTTGAAGGTTCATTACATTGTTCACAAAACTCGAAACAGGACCGTCTCCATGCTTATGATCCCACCATCGACGGTATATAGCCACGACATAGAGAGCATCGTTACATAACCGGTTTAAAAAACTAACTGGACTCTGTCCTGACACATCCGAACCCAACACATCCCCAGTTCTGCTTGTTTAAGAGACATTTGCATTACCCTCCCATCTACTGTTGCTGAGCTCAAGAAATTTGGAGCTATACTTCCACTCCCTCCATATGCCTTCATAGTATAGTGCTTTACCTTTACTGACCCCTCTGTCCCTAGCTCTCCGAAGTTGTCTATACTTTTCAGGTTTTCCGACAATTTTGTGTGTAGGATTTGAGGATTTCACAGCGGTAACTATGAAGAATGCCGTCTTCTGGGATGCGGCCTCTTGTAGATCCTGTGTAAACCGACGTTTTGGAGGAACGTAACGCTTCCATTTTCAGGGTACAAAAATCCGCGAACAAGGAACCAGCGTGAGCAGATATGCTGCAGACTGAACCTACCGTGAAGATGGAGGCGATACGCTTCTCCAAAACGTCGGGTCTTACAAAATCTATGCAGTGCAACGTTCCAGAAGACGGCATTCCCCAATGGTGGTGCACACCACGGTCAGAAAGGCGTATATTTTATAATTCCCCCAGAGCTTCGATAACTAAGCTCGTGTTTGATAGACTTTCAAAGTGATTTATAATTGCGGACTGTTTGTGCTGATCAAATCATTTCTTAGTAACCGTATTGAAACCGACAGACTTCGAAGTTTTCGCCACTCTTGACAGAAATATGTAATCAAATAGGCGTTCTACGTGTGTGGGTACGGGCGGGCAGCATTGTTAGTTGAGGCACTGTGTTACAAGTCGGAAAGTCATGGATTCGATTCCCGATGAGGTCACTGGATTTTCAATTGACCTAATTCTTCCAGCAGCATTATGGCCCTGGGGTTGACCCAGCATTTAACAGAAATGAGTACCAGGTATCTTCCTGTGGTTAAAGGGCGGCCGGAGCGTGAGGCTGACAACGTCACGCCATCTGTGAGCCAATTGTCTGGAAGTGGGAACCTCGACGCATCACAACTCTATAGCCTCCACGGTTTGTTACAAGGATAGCTTTATCTTTTAGCCCTTTTAACGCCTGAGGATAAAATATTGAAAGGTAAAGTTTTATTCCTGTTACGAAAGTTCCAGTAAGTTAGTTAGTACTTCTGATTCAAATTCATGATGTTCCGGGTTCATACCTCGGTTCAGAGACCAGGCAATTGCCTGAATAGTGGTAAAAAATTTGTTCCTGTGCTTTTCCCCCCCCCCCCCCCGGGGAAATTTCCCCCATTGGATAGGAGGGTGGGTGGGCCTCAGAACGGGTCTGGACGACGTGGAGAAGAGAGAAATCTGCTCCCCCGCCGGAACTAGGAACTCCGAAACCGTCGGACGTTCAGCCCGTAGCCAGTCGCTGTACCGACGGTACCGACTGCGCTATCTCAGTCCCCAGCTGGAGCATTATTACCTATTCCAAATTAAGCTTCAACAGCCTCCTTCCATATTCTTCCAGTTAATTTTTCAGTAATCGTCTGTCATCCAATGTCATATATTCTCAGCTATTTGAATCGTCATTAAAATAAATCAAGACTATTTTTGTTTTGCTTTTTTTATCGGCGATGCCAGTGTCGGTAGCAGGTAGCAACATATGATTAATGAACATGGAGCAGTTGATGGAATCAGAATTGGCAAGAGAAACAGAAGTAGACAGAGAGAACTCCCCTTAGTGCCATTTGTCCACCACAAACCCCACGCAAACTGAGGTCAAACCAGGGTCGTCGCGATGGGAAGCCACTGACCAACAGCCTGAGCTGTGGCATGTCGTATATCAGGAATAAATCAATAAATCGTTGTTGTTGTTGTTGTTGTTGTTGTTAGGCTGAGGGCCGAATTTCAGCTTCTGTGTAAGGCAACGTGCATTAAGCACGTTTTAATGTATTTGTCAGATTCGTATTATAATGAACAAGTCTATAATTTCTGTTTTTAAACAAGACAGAGTTAGTCGAAATAATTTTGGTGTTGGGGAACATGTCTTATTTGTGAGTTTTAAAGATGAGAAGGAATTGTCTCATTTTATCCGGATTGAAGTATTTTAACGAGAAATCACCATGCTCGACTTAGACAACTGAAGAACGCAAAGAATGTGACATCTGGCAGTGTGCTAGGCAGACACGAACATTTTAGAGGACCTAGCTGGAAATGTTGTTATGAGTAGGCCTATCTATCTACCTCACTTCCCGTTGTATTAGCACACAGCTTTAAGTACTTGTACCTTGTTCTCAGGGCATAAGAAACGCCTTGCATTCCTGGATCTCTTGCTAGAGGCTTCGCAGAATGGCGCCGTCCTTTCGAATGAAGATATACGAGAAGAAGTGGACACATTCATTTTCGAGGTTCGTCATTTTTTATTATAATTTTCTTACATTTATTTCTGCCGCGTCTAGTCTATTAAACCTAACTGCCTATCAAAATGACCGCGCGTCCTGAGGCTCATACATTTTCGGAACCTTGTAACACAGAGACTGTCGGTTCGAATCTCGCTCTGGTATGCATATGTTCATGTCAGACGTATCAAGGTGTTTCTGTGGTGTCCCATGTAACCACAACAATTTACAGCAGTTTCTGCTGCGACACAGAAATTAATTTTTGTTTTCTCGATGGTTCAAATGTTGCCAAGTAGTCGTACGCGTGTTCTGTCTTAATTCTGATAACCTGACTGCAAAGAATGTTAACAGAAACAGTATCTGCCCGTCTTCTGTCACTGCTTATGCGGCGAACTGACAACACCGAGTTCTAGCTGGCTCTGTAAGGAGGAAACGTCGTCCCACTGATTCACATTTTTAATAATATGAAGGGGCTAGTGGCGATCACGGTGGCCGTGCTTGAACACTTGTGTCGTCGGTTCGAATACCTCTCGAAGCATGGATATCTGTGAGCGTTTATGCTGTTCTGTGTGTAGATAGCGGCCTTGCGACGGGCTGATCCCCCGTTCAAAGAGTCCTACCGAATATATATAGGATTACTAAAGTGAAAAAGCGGCCATGACCCAACAAAGTGCTGTAGAACCATTGATGAAAGAATGAATGAGTGGCTGAATACAAAATAGCTACGCCATAACAAGTTAAACAGTGACAAAACGTACCCTTTCCCCAAAACGTCTTTACTGGCTACTACATGGTGAATACAGTTCGCCAAAATCCTTCCCAGTCAGGTTACCCTTCCGTCTTTCACACAAATCAGGCTAAAGAGAAGTTTTAAAACAACTGCTGATGTAGGCCATAGAATGATTCCCAGTCACGGAAGCCCTGCTAAATATAAAAAAGATATAAATTTTGGAAAATCGGAATGTGTTTCAGGTTACGGTCTCTAAGTTCATGTATTACCGTATAGATTGATATAGAGGTAATAATCTAGACTTGTATTCGGTAGGTGCTCAGTTTGAATCTCGACAGGGACAATCCTGAGATTTTTCGTGGTTTCTCTGTCCCTCCAGCAAATTCTGGGATATTACCTCAGATAGGTCACTACTTCTTCGTTCCAAACCATTTGCACTTCTTCAGTCAATTCGTCATAGGACGCCATGTAGTCTCGATAATGAAAGCATTGTTAAATATCCCGCAGAAAGAAGTACGAATATTGACCAAATATATAGTGCAATCTAGCGGCGAAACATGAGCATTAACCATCACGTGTTCATTTACAGGGTCACGATACAACATCTGCTGCTATCTCTTGGGCTCTCTTCTTACTAGGAGGTCAACCTGACATGCAGGTCGGTATGGCTTATTATTTCATTATCGATCAAGTTAAGGCAGATTTATCAAAGTTAAAAATCATTCTCTCTCTGCAGCTGAGCATTGTGGCTTTAGTGTGAGGACGATGAACAGATATTGAGGTTGAAATGATGTGAAAGAACGCGGTAGTGGCATATAACAAGGTACTATCCAGGCATGCCCCTACAAGGACTGAAGAAAACCATGGATAGCCAGTATAGTTGGTGTCCCAACCGAGATCCGAACCGGGCTCCTCCTGAATACGACTCTAAATACTCTGGCGGAATTTGTTTTCCTGGGAAACTGTCTATATTTCAATAAGATTCAAATTGAAGAAAGCAGTCTTCTGGGATTTGGATCCGTATCTATGTGGTGTTTACCGACGTTTCGGAGGAACGTATCGCCTCCGTCTTCAGGGTAGAAGGAAAAAGCATTCTGCTTTTACCGGTTCTCACGGTCTCTTCGCTTGCGGATTTCTTATATTTTTCCTTCTACCCTGAAGGTGGAGGCGATACGTTCCTCCGAAACGTCGGTTAACACCACATATACACGGTGCCAAATCCCAGAAGACTGCTTTCTTCATAGTCACCGCCGTGAAAGCCTCAAATCTTACAAAGATTCAAATTACCATACAAGTATATGAAGTTTGTGTACTTGTATTGATTACATATTTTTAAAACGCCTACGCCTACACGTTAGAGCACACCTCTTATAAGAAATGTATGAGTCGGAGGTTTTAAATTGCATGTATATACATTCACAGAGACACACATGAATTGTAAAGTTTCTCTTTAGTATCACATTCCCCCTGAAGATGGCACTGGTCGACCAAAACTTGTCGTGGTTATAGCAACATATGATCAGTAGAATCAGAATTGATTGCTGTGGCTTAAGTACGAAGAAGATCTGGAAATATAGTACCCAACACAAAAGATCCTTGCTTCAAACCCAGCAGTTATCACTGATATTAAAGCTGATCTACCATAAGAGCCGATCTGTCGGTACAGCTACAACCAGTCACCAGAACACTGGAGCAGATGTAATTCCCAGTCATTCGCATGCTGTATCTCAAATATGCCAAAGACAGTGGACAATGTCCAGCACAGGGAGGTTGGAATATATATGTAATTATGCAGAAAGTGGTGCAGCATCATGATTCTTGAATGAATGGATATATAAGGGGGGTGGGCCTTCTCGGCCCTTGCACCGCGACCTACAGTTGTCTATTGTGCTTCCCCTTCTTACGTAACACAGCTCTTGTTGCCAGTCGCCACTGTGAGAGTACAAAGTCTCATCGTTGATAAGACAGAACTCAAACTTTCCATGAAGAGTTATGTAAATGCTCTGAAATCCAGCAAGATAAGGTTCTCACACTGAATTAAAAATGATAGCAGACAAATCGGCTCATGCAGTGACGCTTCTGCCATGTATTCTGCAGGTATCTGGTTCGAGTCATGGCCAGGACTTCTTTCCCGCAAAAGGAGTTTCGTAGTTTCACTGGCTCCCTTAAAGCAAATTCCGAGATAGTACACCAAACTAGGCTCACGCTGCTTCCTCCCAAGATCCTTCTGATTCATTGTTCATTAATCATTTTGTCTTTTGATGCTCGAGGTATAGATTATAATCTCTACAGCCAATTGGATGGTTCGATTCCCGGCGGGGGCAAGACATTTTTCTCCACTCCGTAGTGTCCATACCGGCTCTAGGGCCCACTCATCGTCCTCGCCAAAGCCTACCGAGGGCTCTTTCCCCGGGGTGTGGAGGTGAGCACTCCCTCCGCCTAGTGCCGACGTCAAGAATTCCACTCCCCCACACGTCTTCATAGTGCAGTGCTTAGCTAATTAAACACAGAGACACTTTAAATTTACATGTATCCTATAATCTGAGATATTGAAAACGTCCTTAAATAAGGTAAATATGTAACTGTATGGATTAATGTAATGAGGATGGAAACAGGGTATCGCCCAAAAATGTCCGGAGAGCATTTTGACTCGTCCTTAACTACGAATATCCTTGGCCACTGTTCTGCATAAATTTACGTGTCATCGTTTTCTGGGACACCTTACATTCTCATTGAAGCTTGAAATTCAGTCACGTAAGACTAAATTAACTCTGTGGCTTTAGTCCGCAAGCGAACTATACCGACCGAGCGACCGCCGCTTGTCGGCGAAGTTAGTGCCAACTTTAGCGGATAGAGGGTTGTCGCGTGATCAACACAACGAACCCTAAAGGCCATTAATTTCGGTTTTCTAGAGCGGAGCAGCTGCTTTTCCGTTCAAGTAGCTCCTTAATTGTCCTCACGAGGCTGAGTGGACCCGTTCCAGACCCACTACTTCTCAGAAAATCTGGTAGCGCCTGGACTCGAACCCGGGACCTCTGGGTCTGGGTCAATTTGATCAGGTTTTGACGAATTAAAAGTGACCAGGGTTCAGGCGTCCAATTTTCCACAAGGGCTTCGCCTTTCCAACCTCAGTGATTTTCAGGAACTCAGCGTCTCAGGTTGACAAAGGTTTTCTGTCGGCCCACTTTATTTCAGAATGCATTAAATTTGTAAAGAAATAAAATTCATCCTCGTGCTGGTTGCCCGTTATGCACGTAATAATTATCTTCCACATTACTGCGGCTACCCTTACCATTCTGTGTTGACTGCACTGTGGTCTCTTTGCCTGTCGGTAAATCTGCTGAAGCGTAAAATTAAGCATTCACATTTATCTAGTGACGAGATTAAGAATGAATGGAGCTTTACCTCCTCCACTCCCATGGTAGTGTGAGACTGGAAGAAAAAATAAGATATTAATAACATAACATAAAGCAACCTTAAATATTGTTCACCCAAAATACCGCAGAGGTATCAGCATAAAGGGAGTTATATCCCAGAAGACAGAACTGTTCGTAACC
>NW_019724595.1:361291-402648 GCF_002891405.2 Cryptotermes secundus | reverse complement strand
CCCCCCAAGCGGCGAGCATGACCACTTCCTCATGCGTCTGCATGTTGTGGCGCTTGAACACTTGCAGACCTTCATCTCACCAGCGCTTACTGCTTATGACGTGGCAAACGGTAAAGCTACAAGCTGGAAAATCACTGGTTCGCGTGCTGATGGGGTGGAGCTTTTCAATTGACCTAATCCTTCCAGCCGCATTACGGCCCTGGGGTCGACTCAGCCTCTAACACAAATGATTGCCAGGAATCTTCGTCGATGGGCGGCCGGCGCGTAAGGCTGACATCCTCACCTCCATCTATGAGCCGACTGTGTAGAAAATGTGGGAACCTCGACGTCTCACAACCGTATGGACTTCCTCGGCGTGTTACAGGGATAGATTTACCTTTTTTTACTGATTATGAAGTGGCCGACGTGTTTTATGTGCAGGAGAAAGTTAGAGAGGAGATTAACGAGATCCTGGGTACGGACACAGAGCGTCGCTTCACCATGAAGGACCTGAACAGTATGAAGTACTTGGAATGCTGCATAAAGGAAGCCCTGCGGCTGTACCCCAGTGTCCCGGTGATAGCGCGCCAGCTCAACGAAGACATTAAAGTCGGTAAGTTCAACGCCCGCTGAATCCCTGGCACCAGATCGCGAAACTTCGAACATCGTACACAGCACATCACTGCGCACACTCTGTCCTCACAGCATATTTCCCGAACACCACGACTGTCGTCATAAGCCAACCTATCCTCCTGAACTTCTTTGCCTCCCCAACCAGAAGGCGAAGTAATGGTGACTGGCCATAGGCTGGACAACCTGGGTTCCACTTTCCTAGCAGAGACACACCATCAGCGCGTGCAGAGCAGATCAGACTTTATCCAACGGCAAGGTAAAGTTGTCCCTCTGCTTAATTAATTAAGCACCACGCCATGAAGATATGTAGGCGAGTAGAGGTATAGCTCCTGCCATGACTAGATTGAAGTGAGTGGTCAGCTTCACGCCTCAGCCACTTTACCCACCATGGAAGGAGCTCCTAGTCCACACTGGATAGGAGGCTGGGTGTCTCCGGAGCCGGTCTGGACGTCATGAAGAAGTGAAAGCTCTCTTGTCCCTGCCGGGAATCTAACCCCGGCTGTCCAGCCGGTATCACATCGCTATACCGACTGAGCTATTGTGGCTGTCTGTCCAGTGGATACTAGAAGAGGCTGAGTGGTCAGCTTCACGCTCCTGTCGCTTTACTCTCAGGGGGAACAGTTCCTGGTTTAATTTATATAGGAGGCTGAGTGGACCACAGAGCCGTCTGAACATTATGGATAAGAGAAAGGTCTTGTGCCCCTATCAGGAATCGAACCCCGTACTCTTCAGTCGTCCAGCCCGTAGTGTGGGTGCTGTACCAGCAAAATCGAATTATAAATTCGTAAAACACTTAAAATTAATAATATTTTGAAGTCACTGATGAAAGAAAATATTTGCTTTCATGCTGCCTTACCATTGTAATGCAGAAAGCTGTGCTATGTATGATAGACCCGTAATCATCTTCAGAATATGTATTCGATAGTGTCTTGCGGCATATCTGTTTTGGTTTATATGAGTGAAAGTGTTTACATGTCCTAACGTAAGGAGTTCATCGACGTTAACGACTTCTATCAAAGTTATTTCGATACTAATAACTTCTCATAGGTAAAAATACAAAAAAAAAGTAAAGCTGCCCTTGTAACAGGTCGTGCAGCCCCATAGGGTCGTGAGACATCGAGGCTCCCACATTTTCTCTAGACAATCGGCTCACAGATAAGGTTGTCAGCCTTACTCACCGGCCGCCCTTTAGCCCCCGCCCCCCAGAAGAAGATTCCTGGTACTCATTTCTGCTAGAGGCTGAGGCGACCCCAGGGCCATAGTGCGACTGGAAGGATTAGGTAAATTGAAAAACTCCACCTCATCGGGACTCGAACCCGCAAATTTCCGACTTGTAGCATAGTGCCTCAGCCAACTGCGCTACCGGGTGCCCATCACAATATTTTACTAAATATTATTTAATTTTATATTCACATAATTTGATTTGCAAAGTCCGAAAGGAAGGAGCCATAAGGTTGACCTAGGCATAAATGGAAGGAAGCTACGGTTGCCATAAAAAGGCTATTATCAGTTTCTCAAGAAATATTCGGCTCCACGGGATCATTTAAGAACCGGTCCACGCAGCACTCCCAAGGTCTTATCAGCCGTCCTTGTGTCACTGTATCATGCGCAGGGTTCAGAGTTCGTAAGTTTATCGTCATGGCTTCCTTTCTCTTTCTGTTCGAGTTCCCTTTTTTGTATTTGATATTTTAAACGCCGTCAGCATCTAGGCAGTGTCCATAGCTCATGCGGCTACTCGCCGACTTCCACCGTAGCAGGCCTTGTTCTATCCCATGTCAGATCATGTGTGATTTCTGGTGAACTAGGTGGCAATGGGGCGTGTTTTCTCCTAGTACCTCGATTTCCCCTGCCAGTTCTCATTCCACCGACTGCTCCACACTCATCATCTCATCCGGGAAAGCATTTGGTAGAAAGCGGTAAAAAAAGGTGAAGCTATCCCTGTAACAGGCCGTGGAGGCCCATAGAATTGTGAGACGTCGAGGTTCCCATATTTTTCTAGACACTCAGCTCACAGATGGCCCAGGAAGATTCCTGGTACTCATTTATGTTAGAGGCTGAGTCGACCCAGGGCCATAGTGCGGCTGGTAGGAACAGATCAATCGAAAAATCCAATGACCTCATCGGGAAAGAACCCGTTACCTTGCGGCTTGTAGCATAGTGCCTCAACCAAGCGGCCGTTACTTGTGATAGTATATTATAGTATAATTGTGATAGTATCCCAGCGTTTGCATGGAGGGACTGGGAAGACTACGAAAGGCCTCATTCCCTACAGCTGATGTGTCTCAACCGACGTCCTAACCTAGCATCTCCCGAATATGAATTTAGACCAGTACCGCTGCGCCAACTCCGTCGGTATTGCGACGGGCTACTGGCTGGACTGTCGTGGAATTGGGTTTCTGTTCCTGGCAGAGGCAACAGACCCTTCTCTTCTCCACGGCGGCTCTGAGACCCACGCTGCCTTCTATTCGATGGGTAACGTATTCTCTTTCTCCGAGGACAAAGCGGCAGGGGCGCGAAGCTGACCACCCACCTCCATCTAGGGGCGAGGTTACAATGGTATATTTGCAACACTATTCCCTCATATATCGACCGCCTCTGTGGTCTAGTGGTCACAGTTCCTTGCAACAGATTCAGAGGTCCGAGTTCGATTCCCGGCGCTACCAAATTTTCTGAGAAGTAGTGGGTCTGCAACGGGGTCCACTCAGCCTCGTGAGGATAATTGACGAGGTGTTTCAAGGAAACAAGTGGCTCCGGTCTAGAAAACCGAAATTGACGACCGCGGGGATTCGTTGCGCTGACAACGCAACACCCTCTATCCGCAAAAGTTGGCACTAAACTTCACCGACAAGCGGCAGTCGATCGGTCGGTATAGTTCGCTTGCGGACTAAAACAGTGGAGTTTGTTTTTGTTTTGTTTGTTTCCCTCATATACTAGTATCTCCATGGCGTGGCGCTTAATTAATTAAGCAAAGAGAAACCTTTATGATTATCTTCTCTACCTTCCTACAGATAGAGAAGTTGTTAAATGCTGTATCTCAAGTGTTATGACTCACGAGATAAATAGGTACAACGGACTTGTCTAATGTAAGCGAAGTTTTCCTTATAATTACATAATCTATTTACGATGATTTTTTAATCTCACAGTCACTTGTATGACTGCTTTCCTATCCGACACTACAACTAGACTGTACGGTTGCTCTGTCATTATCCTCCTTTCATGTATTTGAACCTTATTCAATCAACCTCTGTGCTCTCCATTAAGCGCACGTTCTGAATTAGGAACAAGTTTAACAAGTATTCCCATAATGGGAGGTTTGCAGTGTTTGTCTATTATCAAGGAAATCGGTCGTTGTTTGGTCTTATCTTTCCCAGGAATCCCTCTCCTCTAGAACAACACTTTTAAATTCTATTAGACTCCCAAGAAAAACAGTTTTCTATAACAGTTCTGAGTGCTGAACTGCAAAGGTGGAGAGTACATGCAAATTCCCTTTCCCTCAAAAGTAACCTGTTACTCAAATTTAAGTAACACGTTTCAGCCTACCTTACTTCCTTAAGGTATAAGAAGGTTTTTGAAATAACAGTGATGCATATGTGTGTGATTGCTTGTGTGTCCCCAATATAAATATTTGAATCAGTTGGCTGATTGTTACGAATTTTGTATCCACGTAGTCGATATACGAATATTCGAGCTTTATTAAAGCAGGATTCAATCCACACGCAACTTATTTTTTCAATGGCTCTTCCAGCCCATTCAGGGCTCTGGCCTTTTATTTAGTTACGTAATCATTTTTCACAGTCGGTAGGATTCCTTGGGCAAGTGACCAGCCCGTCGCAAGGCGCTACCTACATACAGGACAACACAAACGCAGAATAGGTATCAAGGAGAATTAATTTCGACTTTTATTATTTTCAATTAATATATTTCATATTCATTTTGTTGTCTTAAGTTTTGGGAGTATATAATCGTTTATGGTGCTAAGTATTTCACTGGAGTCCCTCCAACTTCATACATTTTCAATCCCATACAGCCAGCAATACAATAAAAACATGGCGGATATGCTAGCTTGTGCGACACTAGCGCCACTAAAATTAAGGCCCTGCCCTCAATGATGTAAAATAGCAAAATTTCGAAGAATAATCAGAATTTATTAAAGTAATAAATTTCTGGAATGTCAACTAGCGAGAAACTTCCCCTTCCATTTCTGTTTGATGACGAAAACTAACGAACAGCTGGAGATCATAAACATTTATACATACACGTGTTGTGTGGAATCTATTGGTAAGGTAATATAACTGTCCCTTTTCCTTCCTTTGTACTTATGACGGCTTCGGTAGACCACTTAACTCCTCTCGGGTTCGTAAAAGGTAAGGTAAAATTGTCCGTGTGCTTAACTAATTAACACTACGCCATGAAGGCGTATGGTGGAGTGGATGTATAGATCCACATTTTCTTGACCTCCGCACTAGCCGGAGTGAGTGGTCAGTTTCACGCCACTGGTGGTTTACCCCCGGAGAAATAGCACCCCGTACCCATTGGATAGGAGGCTGGGTGGGCCCCAGAGCCGGTCTGGACGATATGGAGAAGAAAATATTCTGGCCCTACCGGGACTCGAACTCCGACCCTTCGGTCGTCCAGTCCGTAGGCAGTCGCTATATCGGCTGCTCTACCTCGGCTCACTCTCATGTTTTGTGTCATGGCAATAACTAAGGCAACTGGTAGCTGCGCCGTTTAAGCCAGTCAACCGCTCCAAACTAACAACACAACTTTCACTGTTCATGAACTGTTTATTTGTCCGGAAGTGAAACTTCGCAACTTCCTTCGCAAACAAGGAGTAATATGGCCCTTTAATACTGTCAAAATTTAACGTTCCAAAACGAAGAGCTGATAAATTTGGAGAAGTATGAAGAGTGTGGGCCGGTTATGTCTGACTCCGATTAATTCAAAACGCCAAGTCTCCAAGAGAAGCATACTGTGAGAGTGTCGCTTCCTCTCCTAGTATTTCAGCTGACATCCCCCCCAGACAAGAATTCGTCTCTCCCGTTGCCTGATTTTAACTAGTCAAAGTCATCATGCAATCAGCACAAGCCAATCATACAACGACTTTGAGAACACAACAGTTCCAAGATATAGAACTCGGAACCCCAACATGTGAAATCGGTTACATTCTTTAGTTTAGGGTCCAGCTGCACTCTTCCGAGGGCAGCTACGCATGTCAATAAAAACAAAATGCACATCTGCGGAAAACTACAGACTTGCCTCCTGTGGTGACCTTGTCCCCTCCCGGGCATCCAAACTGCATGTAAACAAAACAAGACAGTTGTTTTCTGTCCAGATGAGAAAAACAAGCCATAACACGCTAATAAATCGGTCTCGCCAATAAACCAGTTACCCTTCCGAAACGACTAAAAAGGACAATAGCGTCCACGGAGAACTGTAACAGGTTCCGACTGTCACAGTAAATACACGTACATGGCTTTAAGGTTATCCCAAATACATTTAACGAGTAGACAGAATATGTGCTTAGTTAGTTAGTTAGTTAGTTAGTTAGTTAGTTAGTTATTTATTTAGAGAGGGTGGGTTTCCCCATGCACCGCGACCAGTTTGATCTATTGTGCTTCCCTCTATGATATTCTACCAGTCTCTATACCCTACCGATAAATGGTGCGTACCATCAGTCCCGCCGAGCAAGCGAGTTCGACCACTTGCTTAGCGCTGTCTATAATGCTTCCCCCATCTATCAGAGGCCTTAGAGACTATTGTTGGGCGGGAAACGTCCTGAAATTTGGCTCAGTGATCCCCTTTGGGGATATGAGGTTCTTTTACGTGTCGTAAAGTTACGACACAGGACACACAGCTTAAAGTCCCTCCCGGAGGACTTGTTCCCTGAAATTTTCCGCCCTTAAAAATTCGACTACCTCCGCCGGGTATTTGAACCCGCGTACCACGAGTCATGAGGTGCGAACGTTACCTCTAGACTACGGAGGCCGCTGAATATGTGCTTAAGTAATAAGTTCTTCACAAAAATATAATAAATTAACACTAATAATAATAAGAAACATATAGAAGTCTATGCAGTAGGAAGGCAGGCTTTATCGTTACTGTTAGGGGCTCATTTTATCTGTAGGCCTATTAGCAACATATCGATATCTGGTGCATAACAAGGAGGACACGGTCACTTGAGAATATCTCTAAGCTACGCAGATATTCATCAAGCAGCACTTTCCTTATAAACCGCAAGAAACATCCTGCAAGTTTGTGAATATTCATTTTATTTCCCTGCTGATGAATCATTCTGCCTTCTGTTATGGATGTGTACTTCGATATCTTGCATTAAGAACACAGACTGCTGGTGCTTGAGCAGAGGGTTCTGAGGGAAGTATTGTCACATAAGACAGAGGAAACAGCAAGAGGGAGATTTGAACTCACATAAAATGATGAGCTTCATAGTTTGCCATCTACTACTCACCAAACGCTATTGGGGTCATCAGATCGAGAAGAATGAGAGGGTAGGGAGAGTTAGCACGAACGCTAGAGATGAATGCGATGACAATTTTTATCGTAAAACCCGAAAGAAAGAGACCTCTTGGAAGATATAGGTATAGATGGAAGGATAATATGAAAATATATAAGGGTTGGATAAAAAGTAGTGGCAACACTGCTGTAACATGAAAGATGTGCGTCAGGTGGCACTAGCGCCGTCTGTAGCTGGCAGCAGAAGTTCAGTTGAAGTAGTGCAGTGAGTGACTCTGGTTTTTTCATTGAGTTGCATTGTGCATCGTCCTGAAGTGCAGGAGCCCAGTTCAAGCGCCCTAACAACATGTTTACGAAACAAGAACAACGCTCCTGAAAAAAAAATGAAGTTGCACGAGGTCTTAGTGCACAAAACTGTTATCAGGGACTGCGAGAAGCACGTGGTGATGCTGCTTTGCCATATCGCACAGTGGCGCGATGAGTGAAATTGTTCTGTAAAGGGAGGGATGCCGTTCAGGACGACCCCATGTTGACAACCACACAGTTCAGCTTCTTGCTTCTTTGCTGGATGTCGATCGTCGATGGGCTGCGTGGGAGTGAGCTGCTGAGGTAGGCGTATGTCACAAAACCGTGCTCCACATTCTGCACGATATTCTTGGATACCGCAAATTTGCAGCGCGTTGGGTACCCCATACAATGTCCGAGGTGCAACAATGGCAACGTTATGCAATTGCACAGGACTTGTTGGACCGGTACCAGAGGGAAGGTGACGACTTCCTTGGAAGGATCGTCACTCTGGGCGAAACTCGGGCTCGCTCATACCAACCGCACTTGAAGTGACAATCAAATGAATGGAGGCAATCTTCTCCAAAGAAAGTGCGCCCTACACAGAGTAATGTGAAGGCGATATTCATTGTGGCATATGACACTGATGGAGTGATACTGCACCACACTGTACCTCAACGACAGACAGCAAACGCTGCCTACTACTACAATTCCCTGGGTAATCATCTTCGTCCAGCACTCAGGAGAAAGCGACGACACTTGTTAGCAACGAACCCCATCATCCTACATGACAATGCAAGGGCTCATACTGCTGACGCTATCGAGGATCTCCTTCGCCGCTGGCCATGGGAGATACTGCAACATCCGCCATACTCACCCGATATGAGTCCGTGCGATTATGACATCTTTGCCAAAATGAATGAACCACTGCGAGGGTTACGTTACAACACAAGAGATGAGATTATTCGTGCTGTCGGGCGGTCACTGCTGGATATCAACAGAAGCGGACGCACTGAAGGTGTACGATGCCTTCCACGAATTTGGCAGAAGGCGGTACACATGGGGGCAATTATATTGAAGGAATGTAAGTGTGTTTACCTCAGGTAATAAAGTCATTTCAGAACTATAGAGGTGTTGCCACTACTTTTTATCCCACCTTTATACCTTTAAAAACGGAGTGTGTGGGTGTAGGCTGCATTGGGCGGAGTTGAAGAATGGCATACTTGTAATAAGCATAAAAGAAACAAGAAATCTAGAAGAATTTTGGTTTTAGAACCTCATACAAACCCAGGACGTTGATGGGAACGTGAAATTAAAGTCGACTGTATGAATATCTAAATACTTCCCAAGTTTTTGTTTGTATTTTCAAAGTTATGGCGAATTACCGCAGAAACCCGCAGTAGGCCATTCAAGTCAGACTAGAATTCAACATATTCGTTGAAGCGTAATAAAGGTTATGGCATTTCAAACTATCACAAGCAGTCATCCGAATCTCCCATACTCAACCTGTGATCCGCGGATCGCTGTCGGCCAGGAATTCCTGCTTGGTGTTATATTATTAGCCTACTTTCCTTATTTAAAAAAAAAAATAAAAGGAGGTGTATGTGATCGCTATGCTGTCTGTGCGTCTCTGTGGCGCCGTCTGATGTTTTTCGTTTTCTGTGCAGTCCGTATCATATCAAAGACAAGTAGACATTTAGTTCTTCTCAGAACTTCTTGTACTGTATCATAGCTGGAAAATTGTCGATTTTCAGATAATGACAATTTTCTTTTTCTGTTCGTTTACTTGGAAGACGATTAAGCCTGACAATTTAGTTAAATCAGGTATTTCATACACCCTGCTATGCCTATTTTATTGCATCACAAGGAAGCATAAATTTGCATACCTTAATTAAATATTTTACAAGAGCAAATATTTCTGATACGGTTCCTTATGCGTTCATCATTTTTTTCGAATATAATATCGACCAATGGTTGGATCCATAGCATCAGAAGAGACGACAGCGACGTAGGCAGTATGTGGCAACGGACTTGCGCAGTGCCACAGTCCAGTCGGTCTGCTGTAACGCTGCCATGATTCACAGTCACATGTGTGATTCATGGAATGTTCGAGCCGAAACAAAGTAAATGTTTCTTTTCAATGACAAACACGTCGTCACCATGAGCACGATAATGAATATGGGTAGCTACGGGAACTCCAACCGCAGTGAATAATCAGCTGATCCATGTGTGCCAACAAAACAGTTCACAAGTTGCATTAATCATCCGTGAATTCTAAGCCATTGCCGCGTATCAGTGGCGGTATGGAGTGAACTAGTTCCCAACCTGCAGCTTTCGTAGCGAACCTACAGAGCGCAGAGATATCTGTGTTTTCCACCTGCTTTGAAGAGTTAATTAAACTAACCCGCTTCCCCCTCTCGTACAAAGTTCTCGAAATCTGGGAGAGTACTCGGTTCCTATTATATCAGAAATTCCATTCCATTCATAGAAAAGTTGGCCCAAGGGTTAGAGCTTCTGACCAGGAGGTGTTCGGTTCGAATCTCGGCAGGGACATCGACTATACTGATGGATGGTTTCCGTAGTTGTCCTTAGTTCCTCCAAGCAGGTGCCGGTAGCATCTTTCTGCATCCTTTCCAGTTCATAATTCATTAGTCATTCGACGCTATATATTCAGAGTTTTTGTATTGCTAGTGGGGTGGGACTAAGTCCGTTGTACTGCGGCCACTTCTGGCCTATTGTACCGGCCCCAGATGATAAGTGAGGGTTATTGTGGAGCAACTGGTGGAATGAAGATTGGCAGGGGAAACCGAAGTACTCGGAGAAAACCTGCCCCAGCGCCACTTTGTCCACCACAAATCCCACTTGACCAGACCCGGGATCGAACCCAGGCCACCGCGTTGGGAAGACAGCGACTAACCGCTTGAGCTATGGCGTGGCCTATATTCAGAATTACTAACAACTCAGTCAATTAAAGTATATATATATATATAGAGAGAGAGAGAGTGAGAGAGAGGATAGCTCAGTCGGTATACCGACAGGCTATGGGCTGGATAGCCAGGGTTCTATTCCCGATAGGGGCAAGAATTTTCTTCCCCACAGCGTCTAGACCGGCCCTGCGGTTCACCCAACCTCCTATCCAGTGGGTACTGGGGGGTGAAGCGGCCGGGGCGCGAAGCTGACCACTCACCTCCAGCTAGTACCGAGGTCAAGGATGGTGGAGGTGTACCACCACTCCCCAATATGCTTCAATTCATTAATCACAAGGACAACTTCGCCTTATAAATATGTATTTATATACCCATACAGGCACGCGCGCGCACGCACACTGCAGAGAGTGCGAACTCACAACAATCCAGTCATCACATTGTTGCAACCAATACTAAATGAAATACAATATCAAGAATTTGTTATAAATAAGAATTTCTCTTTTATTAAAGTAACGAGAGTTGGCAACCGAGAGACTCTTCGGTAAATTCATCTACCGGCAGAATTTCTATTATCCGTGACCAGCGCGTTCAGCTCTTTGACGGTGTACAATGTTACCATAATCTCACTCAGCCCATAGAAATCTTACATTGCCTGTTCACAGCTCACTACACCGTGCCAGCCGGGACTACAGCACTCGTCCTGACATATATGCTACATCGCAACCCAGAAACGTTTCCGCAGCCCGAGAAATTTAACCCCGACAGATTTTTACCAGAGAATGTTTTGGGCCGCCACCCGTATGCTTATATCCCTTTCAGTGCAGGACCCAGGAACTGTATAGGTAAGCATCTTTAATGTTTTGTTTTGACGATGGTACATTAGTACAAATATCATGTTTCTGGACATTATCCATTGTCCTGCTTTTACCTAGAACACAATCCTGCTTATTTTTCAAAACACAACGTTTCGGAGATTGTCTCCGAAACGTTGTATTAGCAGGGTGCCGTTCTAGATAAAAACAGGACAATGGATAAAATCCAGAAACATAATATTTGTAACAGTGTACCTGTCTGGGTTCAGAATCCGATGACTCAACTGGACTCGACTGAGAGTAAACATAATGCAAAATTCTGTCCGGACGTGCCCTCGATCTTTGTACCTTGCGACTGTAGCGCATGCGTACGTATGCATTGGCTTTATATAGACCTACGTCTTGGGGTTTTGAAGATTACCTGCTGCCCTGGATGGCCGCCAGTGTTTATTCATGACACAAACCCAAGTTTGTTTCACAATGCCTGCCCCGTGGCATTCAAACTCTAAACCATTTCCCTACAACACCTTCCCCCAACTAATCAAGCAATTATTGATACACTGACTATAGAATTTTACTAATTTATCGATAATATGTATAGTAGAAATTATTAAAAGTTTATTTTAAAGAGAAAGCGACAAGTTTTGAGGAGCCAGGATAGCTCATTCGGTATCGCAACGGACTACGGGCTGGACAGCTTGGGTTCGATTCCAGCAAGTTCAAAATATTTCTCTTCTTCACAGCTTCCATGCCGCCTCCGAGGCCCACCCAGCCTAATATCCAGAATGTACTGGGCTCTATCCCCCAGAGAAAAACGGCAGAGGCGTGAAGCTGACCATAAACGTCGATGTAATGCCGAGGTCAAGAATAATGGAGCTATACCTCCCCCCATACGTCTTCGTGGCGTGATGATTAATTAATTAAACACAAGGACAATTTTATCTTTTTGCCTTACTCTGTAACGAACCAAGTTCCGGGTTAGGGTGGATGTGATAGTGTGCTGTGTGGTCAAGGGGCGGCGACAGATTGGAATGGAGTAGTGGAAAACCAAAGAAACTCGAAGAAACCCTGCTTCATTACTAATGAGTTACCACAAATCGCTTGTGAAGTCACCAGCGGCGAGAAGCCAGCGCCAAACCGCCTGAACGTTAGGCTGTTCTGTGAAGCGCAATGGATTTGTCCATAGCCTACATGAATGGCATGGGCAGTCATGTGAACATAGTTTACTGTACATGCATACTGATAAAGAAGAAAGTTAAGTTATCCCTGTAACAGGCCATGGAGGCCCATAGGGTTGTGAGACGTCGAGGCTCCCACATTTTCTAAACAATCGGTGAGATTCCCAGCCTTACGCACCAACTGGCCGTCAGTTTCCCCCAGGAACATTAATTTCTTTTAGAGCCTGAGTCGACCCCAGGACTATAGTTGCAGCTGGAAGCATTACGTCAATTGAAACATATAGTAATCTCATTGGAATCGAACCAGCAACCTTCCGGCTTGTGCCGTATTGACTCAACCAGCTACGCTATCGCCTTCCCCATAGGCATATTTGATAGGCCTTCATAATTCTGTATGTCGCCACAGAGATGAGGCAGAGAATTACTGTGCTAATAAGTTTCTTCAGGAACTTTGTAAGCTCTACTTAACCAAAAGAGAGAAAAATTGCACGAGTGCTCATTTCGCAGTGTAGACAAAATTTTGGTTTGAAACTCTTAGTATAAGTAGTATTTACTTTCAGGTCCGTAAAAACCTCATCGTCTAGCTAAACTGAGACGATTTGGGGAG
Source organism: Cryptotermes secundus (assembly GCF_002891405.2). Classification (NCBI taxonomy): domain Eukaryota; kingdom Metazoa; phylum Arthropoda; class Insecta; order Blattodea; family Kalotermitidae; genus Cryptotermes; species Cryptotermes secundus. The sequence continues at coordinate 389,756 of NW_019724595.1, read as the reverse complement.
CACTGAAGAAAGCGGCACTATCTTACGTTGTTCAAACAGCATATCTTCCTGTCATGCTAAACCTGAAATATGACGTAACATTTCTTCTTTCCTCAGGCCAAAAATTCGCCTTGCTCGAAGAAAAAGCTGTAATTGCCTCGATCCTGAGGACGTACCGAGTAGAAGCTGTGGACAGAAGAGAAGATCTGACGCTTCTAGGGGAACTCATCCTGAGACCAAAACACGGCTTGAGAATCAAGATCTTCCCAAGAACAACGTGATTTTTTCTGTTTAGCTTCAATAAAATCATTTTCATATGTCTGTTTTTAGTTTCATTTAGGTCACCAATCATCTGTATCTTTGGCAATGCTACTTGTCATCGCTTACTAAAAGTAATAATATTTACTGTATATAAGTAAAAAGAAGCTTCCAAACTATCACTGTACTGTGTGTTCGTGTACTGTACCTGTTATCCAGTAAATTAACTATTTCATTCTGGTGGAATTTCAGTCATGAGAATAACTAACGCTATCCGAAAGTGCGGGCGATCCATAACTAATAGGGCTAACAGCCAATTTGGTACCCGAACTGAAAAATAACTGTGAACCAATCACAGTACATAAACTAAGAAACTAAACTAAGACCAAACTCCTTGGCTTTTAGTCCTGAAACGAACTATACTGACCGAGCGACCGCAGCTTGTCGGCGAAGTTACTGTCAACTCTCGCGGATAAAGGGTGACGCGTGGTCAACAGAACTGATACCCACGGCCGTTAATCTGTGGGCTAGTGTTCAGAGTTCCTGGCTAGAGATTCAAAGGTCCCGGTTTCAATTCCCGGTGCTACTATATTTTCTGAGAAGTACTTGGTCTCGAACGGGATCCACTCAGCCTCATGAGGATAAATGAGGAGCTACCTGAATGACAAAGTAGCGACTGCGGTCTAGAAAACCGAGACCACAGTACATAGTTGATGAATTTTTTTACCACATCTTGAATTTATTGTCTCCATAAAAATGCAAGTGGCTTATAATTCTCTGTTGAACTATCGCAGATATAGGGGACGCTATAGCGACGGGCTGCAGGCGGTACGGTTCGGTTCCCATCAGAGGCAAGAGACTTTTCTCTATTCTACACCGTCCAGATCGGCTCTGGGTTCCGAAGAATAAAGCGGCCGGTGTATGAAGCTGGTCACTAACGTCACTAACGTCGAGGTTAAGATTAGTGGACCTATATTTCCACTCCTCCATACGTCTTCATGGAGTGGTGCTGAAGTAATTAAATATAGGGATAACTTTACCTTTGTTATTGCAGTTATGAACACTTCATCTTTGAAGCATGAAATTCTTCGAAATAGCGTGTATAAAAATACAGTTTTAAATGGGATTCTTATGTAGCATATAAGAAAGAGTAAAAAATTTCAAAGGATGTAGTTGGAATTCTTCCATACTTGTTCCCTTGGCCGTCACATCCAGAAGGGGTCTGGGGACGACTCAGCTCTCTGTCCAGTGTGTCCCGCTTTGGTCTTCTCACCCGGGGTGATATTTGAGCTTGAAGGTAACCCGTCGCGTCCGTTTCCTTTCTGTATCCCAATACGCGTTCACTGCGTGGGTCTTGGGTGCACACTCTCACTTTTAACACTACTATTTCATTTTTCCCCCAAAATATTAGGACCTTTCCACGACAGTTTTGTCACGGCACCGAGGAACGTGATGTCTATATCATAATTACTTTTCGTGTGTAATTTTGTGAGGTCCACAGAGAATAACCCTCTTAACGTTGTTTATCTTTCTTTGGCACTCTTACTTGACTGTAAAAGTAGAACATTTACTTTCAATATCGTAATTTTTACTCTATTTTACTTATTTTGAAAAAATAATAAAATATCACTTTGTCCTTGTCTGCCTGCCTGCCTGTTTGTCCGTCTGTCTACCTCCCTAATTGTTTAGGCTTATGAGGCTTATGAGACCGTGTCTGTGTATCTCCTTAATTTTGCCATTCTCTGTGCGGTCCGTGTCGTATCAAAGCAAAGCAAAGCAAATTATCAGTTTGTGAAAATGACCACTCACCTCCAACTAGTGCCGAGGTCAAAAAAACGTGGATCTATACATCCACTCCCCCATACGCCTTCATGGCGTAGTGCTTAATTAGTTAAGCACAGGGGCAACTTTACCTGTCCCAGTAAATAAGATCACCTCCGATGTTGAAATTTGTGTTTCATGTAAAATCGATACACTTTGAAATTTCTTTTTATTATCGATAACAAGCTTTTGTGGCAGAGAAGCTATGCCACAGTATTAACAGTCTATATGATAAAACCAACATAGGAAACTTGAAGCCCCAAACGTCTGCAGAATACGCAGTGAAGGACGCCGAAAATGGAGGGCGTAGAATGCCCGTTACAAAGCCATTGTCTCAGAGCTATTAAAGAAATGTTGTGATAATTAATAGACGTATAAAAGTTTTCATTTTTATTTCGATAAAAAGAATTTAAAGTTATAATAATTAACTATATATATTATTTTGTTAGGTGTTCATAATTATACACGGAGCCCTTATTGATTATTGAATTTGCTGAAAGCTTGTTAAACGTAACTATATATAGTTATAAGTCTTTCGCTATCTACACACACTACGAATAACTACAGTGCAAACTCAAGGCATGCGCATTTGAGACTTTAGATACACACTCTAAAAATAGGAACATCTGTATTCTACCAGATAGTCAAGCTACAATTAAAGCACTTGGTACACACCAAATCACTTCAAAATTGGTCTGGGACTGCCACCAATCTCTCATACAACTGGCCAGACATAACAGAGTTCAATTGATAAGGGTGCCAGGTCATGAGGGTATTGTAAGGAATGAAACCGCATATCCGCTGGCAAGAAAGGGATCTCAATAGCCGTTCACAGGACTCTGAACCAGCCTGCGGCAACTCAATTGGGGTTGCCAAGAAAGCGATCAGGGACTGGACATATAGAAATCACAGAAAACACTGAGAATCCATAAATGGACTCAAACAGGAAAAGGGATTTGTATTTGGACCCTCTGCCAGAAGAAAGAAGGGCCTGTTGAAATTAACAGAGGTCAATTAAGATGTGTGGCAGGATTACTTACAGGACACTGCCACCTAAAAGGGCACCTTTTCAAACTGGGATAGACAGATGACCCAACCTGTGAGAGGTGCTTACAAGAAGATGAATCAGCCACACACATCCTATGTGATTGTGGGGCCATAGCGTATCTAAGATTTCGTCACCTGGGCCAGTTCTTTATAGAACCAAGTGACTTTTATGGCGCCCCCATAAATGAAGTCCTACATTTCATTCGAAGTGTAGGAATAATAACGGGCTAATTCAAAGGGGAAGCACAATAGATCATTGAAGGTCGCAGTGCAAGGGCCGGATTTTAAGGCCCACCCCTTACACATACTACTACTACTGCTACATACTAAGACTCCTCGGTCTGTTGCACCTTAAATAGCCGTTGCTTCGTGGCGGCTTCTAATAATGGAGTTTCCTTTCCTTTCGTGCTCATGGCGAATCACTGACTACGAGTGCCGGCTCCCCCAACTCACGACTAACCTAAAGCAGAGCAGTAATTTGCTGCTGGTCGTCGGCAGCACACACATTCTTCATTTCCGGCCCACCGGGACCCATTACCAAATTTTTGGTCTTTCCAAAATCACTTGCATGTTATGAAATGGGGCCTTCTCTTCAATGAGAGGAGTTGGTCTTTCTGAGCAGACGTTACATATGTTGCACTGCAATTTATTATGAGTGTACCAACACTCACACAGCGCCCAGGTAAGGATATTTATAGGCTATGGACACCATTACATGCTTTGTCACTTTACTGTAATAAATAATATTCATACAGCACAGGGACCTCTGTCAATGTGCAGCAAATCATGCCTTAACTTCAGCTAGATGAGGTCAGGTAAACTGCTGCTGGTTTTGCCAACACAGTCTTTCTTGATTCCAGGTTCCGCGGGACTCTACCATATTTTTCTGTCTCACGGCTCTGGTAGTCGTGCAACTGTGGTCAGATATCGGTCGGCCGGGTAAATTTCAGCTGGCCGTCGCCGCTTCCTCTGTTGCGTATGTATCCGTTGTAGTAGGAATGTGTTTACAGAGCTGTTGCTTAGCAATGGACATCTTCCCTGGTTTCACTTTCTAGGCCCTCAGGCGTCATGGTGCAATAGTCAGTAAACCCAAGTACCAAACGGAATCGAAAGCCATCAGAATATTTTAAAATTAAACCTCTGGAAGGATGGATTGACAGACACTATCTACTTTCAGTTTATGCACTACAAGCTGCGAACGTGTGACAGTTACAAATTGGCACGGTGTCACGACACGCCACTGGTTGCAAGTAAATTTTAATAGCGTGTATATTGGTATCGTTGGTAGTTTGCGTGAACGGTGTGTGGTGGCAGTGCTGTTTGTTGCTAGATTGTCTTTGGTGGTCGTTGGTTGTCTATGCTGAACTTTATGTTTCGAAAGAAGTGTGATCTAAGAAACGTCGCAGGTGATTAAACATAGAGAAGAAAAGTGCAATTTTAATTCTTGTGTCAGTGTATCTTTGGCAGTGAAGATGAAGTTGCTGTATTTAACAGTGCTTGGACTAATCTGCGGTAAGGATGCAACGCAGTGTCTAATTTCTTGTATGTATATATAATACGTTAGTTGAAATTACTTCGCAATCAGTCTTATGGCGATGTTGCGTAGATAGCTGAACTTTATCATAATTTTAATATTATTTTCTCCCCCTACTTAGATATTTGGTTATGATTGTCAAAATATGTTTTGTATCCTATTATACATTACAGTTGGTGTTATATTGTGAAATTGTGTTATCCACATATACTAGGCATATTGAAACGGAATGCATTCCTGTTCAGTTGTCTAAATTTTGTCTGCCCATGTATATGTTGGGCTTTATAAAGGTAGTATCATGCATTATACATACACTTTTCATGTGGTACATTGTTCTGACTAGGCCACAGACAATGAAAAGTTGCAGAGATAGGGTACAAAGATCATAGTTTTCAGTCACCTTGTCATTCAGTCATATACAGTGTAACTGGTTTTGTGCAGAGCTCATACCGGAAAGCTCAAGTGGTAAATGAGTTATTTAGGTAGAAAATCAGTAATTTTTTGTCTGTGAAAAATGTAATATCAAGAAGGTAAAAGTGATTGGTACGGTACCTGTTACTTTCCCTTTACTTTCTCTATTGTCATCCTTCATAATACAGTTTTTGTTGTGGAAGTCGGTATAGCGGGAAGATTTATACATTTTGGGATTAGGAAGGCATGATCTGTATTAGCTTTTGATTTCCAGTAGTCTGCATCTGATCAGTTTGGGCAGTTTATAGATAAACAATACAGCTACACAAAATAACTGTGGAAGAAGTGTGCATCATTGTGGTAGCCTTTAATAAGTGAAAAACTTGAATTATTACTCGTGTTAATTTAAAAACATTTGAACTGTTTTAACTGACTTTCAATTTTAAGTGGTGCTTCCATCGATAGGGAACTGATGTAATGAAGCAGCATACATATAAGATATACCTGAGGATGGCCTTATAAGGCTAAAACATATTGTAGAGATAGTGAAATAATGCATGAAAATTTGGCAGTGTGGCAGCTGCCGCACAGCCATTGAAAGTTGTGTTAATAAGATTAAAAATAAACATTAAGTGAAACACAAACTTTCTTAAACTAAAATTTGACATCTTCCTGGCATCTGGCTAGGGGGTAGGAACATAGATGGGTAGGTACCATAGATCATAATAATCCCTACTGGTGCCTGCCACTTGAAGTGCAGGCTAAGCTGTCTGTAGAAAACCTTGATGATACCTCTAACCATGATAGGGGGTGGAGAGGGATGCTGAACTCCACTGCTGTACCTGCTCTAAAATAGCGGGGTAACACCCTTCTACCTTTTCCTGCAGCCACAACTGATTAGGATTTGGGAGCCAGCCCTTAGTCACCTGATTTTCATTGCTATCATCTGATTAGGTTCCCTATGTGGAGTACCACCCCTAAGAGACATCTCAGGACAAAAAATAGGTTGCAGTACACTGATTTCATTTATAGTCTTATGGAATTTCATGGTAGCAAGAAAAGTGGCAATTTTCGTTTGACATCTATGCACAGAATTACACTCTAACCCCTAAGGGTTCAATGAATCCTCTTAGATTTAACTACTGACTATTATCTACTAAAATATTCATTGCACGGATATCATTAGAGACCTGTATAGAGGAATAAATGAACTGAAGAGGGCTTACCAACCTAAAAGTATGAATGAATGAATGCATAATGGGTGGGCCCTTCTGGTCCTTGCACTGCGACCATCAATGATCTGCTGTGCTTCCCCTTTTTTGTTTAACCCTTTATCGATCCTACACTTCAAATGAAATGTGGTTCTTTGTTTATAGGGGTGTCATAGGAGTCACTTGGCTCCATAAAAAACTTGCCCAAGCGGTGAAAGCTTAAGTAAGCTATGGCCTCACAATCGCATAGGATGTGTGTTGCTGATTCATCCTTTTCAGGCACTGTTCACAAGTGGGGTCATCTGTTTGTCCCAGTTGAACCTAAAAGAAAGTTAGTGGAAGATGAAAATGGTGCTCTGCTTGCAATTGCCACTAACATATGGCACAGATGGGAGAACTGCTTCTCTCAGTTATTGAATGTACATAGGGTCAGTGAGGTTAGGCAGGTAGAAATACATACAACTAAGTCGTTGGCAACTAATCCTAGCCCTTTTGAGATTGAAATTGCTACTGCAAACTTGAAACGGTATAAATCGCCAGATAGTGATCGAATTCTGGCAGAACTTATTCAGGCAGAAGTGGAATATTACATTCTAAGATCCATAAGCTAATTACTTCTATTTGGCATAAGGAAAGGTTGCCTGATCAGTGGAAGGAGTCTCTTATTGTACCAGTTCACAAGAAGGGTGATAAAACTGACTGTAGTAATTATCCAGGGATATCACTACTATCAACTTCATACAAAATTTTATCAAATATTCTTCTCTCAAGGTTAAGTCCACACATAAATGAAATTACTGGGGAGCATCAGTGTGGGTTTCGATGTAACAGATCAACTACTAATCAGATCTTTTGGATTCGTCAGATATTGGAGAAAAAATGGTAGTACAATGAGATAGTACATCAACTATTTGTAGACCCCAAGAAAACCTTTGATTCAGTTAGGAGGGAAGAATTATACAATATTCTGATAGAGTTTGGGATACCCATAAAACTAGGTAGGTTGAATGAAATGTGTTTAAACGAAACGTATAGTGAAGTCCGTGTAGGTAAACATTTGTCTGATAAATCTCCTATCCAGAATGGTTTAAATCAAGGAGATGCTTTATCGCCACTGCTTTTCAACTTTGCTTTAGAATATGTCATTAGAAAGAACCAACAAAACCAGGTGAGGCTGAATGAAATTAAACGGGACACATCAGCTGTTGGTCTATGCTGATAGTGTGAATCTGCTGAGTGATAATATAAATACTATAAAGAGAAACACACAGACTTTAATTGACGCTGGTAAGGAGGTTGGTATAGAATCATTACCAGAATGCAGGGCAAAATCGTGACATAAAGATAGCTGACAGACTCTTTGAAAATATGGGATCATTTAAATGTTTGGGAACAACAGTAACAAATCAAAACCTGATTCAGAAGGAGATTAAGAGTAAGCTGAACTCGGGTAATGCTTCCTACCATTTAGTGAAGAACCTTTTGTCTTCTCGTCTACTATCTAAAAGCGTAAAAATTATAATATACAAAATTAATGTTCCCTTTGGTTCTGTATGGGTGTGAAACTTGGTCTCTGACATTAAGGTAGGAACATACTGAGGGTGTTTGAGAACAGGGTGTTGAGGAGAATATTTGGACAGAAGAGGGATGAAGTGACAGGAGGTTGGAGAAAACTGCACAGTGAGGAGCTTTATAACCTGTACTGTTCTCCAAGTATAATTAGAATAATGAAGTCAAGGAGAGTGTGATGAGCAGGGCATGTAGCACGAATGGGGAGAGGAGGAATGCTTGTAGGATATTTGTGGGAAAGCCAGAAGGAAAGAAACCACTAAGACCAGGACTTAGGATAGGGTGATGTGGACTGGATTGATCTGGCTCAGGATAGGGACCAGTGGAGGACTCTTGTGAACATTGTAGTGAACCTTCGGGTTCCATAGAATGTTGGGAAATTCTTGAGTAGCTGCACAGCTAGTGGCTTCCCAGTAAAGGCTCATCTCCGTGGAGTCAATTATTGTGTATAGGCATTAAATAACTAGTTGTGTAGGCAGTTATTTCATACCTTATTAACATATTGGCCTAATATTAAAAAACTATCTGATTTTGACTCCATCTGTCACCACTGATATTAAAAATACAAAAGTAGTAAAGATCTGTTACTGTAGTAACAGTCACCTGAAAGTGGGAGTTGAGTCAGCTTCTGAAATGCTGTGTTTATGAAAGGTACTCCAGACAGTGGACAGTGGCCAACATATTATTTGTGTAATTCTTGTGTTATGGAAGTTTGTTTTTGCCATGGCACCTTTGAAATGTGTCTAACTTGGAAAGTGTTTTGACAGCTTGAGGTTGCTTATGTATCTGATGTGTCATTATGTTATATTTTTGCACATTATTAAGATCCAAGGGCCCTTGAGTAGACCACCAACAGCCATACTTGTCTGGAAAAAGGATATTGTGAGAACCACAAGACTTTGTGTCCAATAAAATAGCTGGCAATAAAAGGTTCTCTTATTCAGTATTTCTGTTGTGATCAGTCACAATGACTGGAATATAAAATTATGAAAGGAATTTTAGGTGTAATCTGTAATTTTCTTTCAGTTTCACTTGGAGTTAATTCATACTTACTGGGTGCCAAAGAATGCACTTGGGGACCATCGTATTGGTGTCAGAATATTACGTAAGTATGCATGGAGTACAAGTATACTGCTCTGTCCAAAAGTATCCGACCTTGGGGCCGGGAAAAAAAAAGTTCTGTATCTGGGTGGTTACAATACCTAATCGCCTTCAAAGTAGGCCCCTTGTGACTCCACACACTTAGCCCAGCGGTCCTTCCATCGCTGGAAGCAATTCTGGAAGGCTTTTTTGGAATGGCATGCAGCTGCGCCATCGCGTTCTGTATGATGTCCTTGTGGCTGTCAAAACAGGAGCCTTTCAGCGGTGTCTTCAATCTCGGGAACAGCCAGAAATCACAAGGAGCCATGTCAGAAGAGTAGGGAGCCTGGCGAACCTGCGGAATGCCATGCTTGGCCAGGAAACCCTGGATTAGGTGTGATGAATGAGCTGGGACTTTGTCATGATGCAGCTGCCAGTTGCGTGTGTCCCACAGCTCCGGTCTCTTGCGCCAAACTGCATCATGAAGATGGTGGAGGACTTCTTGGTAGTACTCCTTATTGACAGTCTGGCCTAGTGGTGCATACTCATGATGCGCGACACCCCGGTAATCGAAAAAAACAGTCAGTGTCACCTTCACATTGCTCCGAACCTGTCGTGCTCTTTTGGGCGTCAGGGATGTTGGATGCTTCCATTGTGACACCTGGATCTTGGTTTCCGGTTCATATCCATACACCCACAACTCGTCACCAGTGATCACAGTCTTCAGGAACTCAGGATCCCTGTTGGTGCACTCCAGCATGTCCTGCGCGACCTCATGGCGGAGTTGTTGCTGCTCCGGCGAAAGCGGCTTGGGTACAAATTTTGCCGCCACTCTTCGCATGCCCAAATCCTCAGTTAAAATTGTGTTTGCGGAACCTCTGCTGATCCCAACCTCATCAGCAACTTCACAGATGGCCAAACAACGGTCCTGCATGATCAGTGTCTGCACGTTTTCAATGACATAAGCATTTCGGCTTGTTGACGGTCTCCCAGAACGCTGCTCACTGTCCGCCGACATACGGCCATGTTTAAAGCTGTTGTTTGAGTGACCCCCCATTGCATCATCGCTGAAAGGCTGCTGAATTTTGTGAATTGTTTCTGCGTGGGTATCCCCAAGTTTCTGGCAGAACTTAATGCAGTATTGCTGCTCCAAGCATTCTGTCATCTTGAGCGAAAGAGAATGTGACGAACATATGTTACACCACTTCACTCTCTGGCAGCGACAGACGCATGCGGCAGTGTTGCGACTCAGCAAAAAATCACACATGCGCATGAAAGTCCTCTCTACCACTACGCTCAGTTCCCCCCCCCCTTTGGCCATTACTTACAGCAGAAAAAAATAAAGTCGGATACTTTTTGGACATACGGTATGTATATCTCTGGATACATGCAGGGTGATTCAAAGCCCTATGATGATTATCCACTTTTAAAGAAAATTAATAACTATATTATAATATATTAATAACTATATTTTTTACATCTAACATTTTTGTATTACTTTTAAATATAATGAATGAGGAGCAAAAATTGCTGAGTTATTAGCTTTTCTCAGTTTGGATTTTGCATGAAATTTAACACAAATAACTTGAAAAAGAAATTTTAACTCTGAAACATGAAATTAATCGAAATAATATTGAAGTATTATTTAGGCTCAGTTCCTGTCTCATAGGAAACCCACTATTTTTCCTTTATGAAAGACCAACCAGTTAATTCTGTTTAGGGAGATAATAACTTTTTATCATGAGAGGCATATGAAACACAAAATATATACAATATACAAGTACAGAGTTTCTGAATGTTAAAGCAGATGGTGCTTGTAGTAACCACTATGCTTTAGAGGGTTCAAAGCGAGCCAGCTGAGTTACCTAAGCTTGTAAGAGTAACTATGCTTGGAAAGGTCAAGGAGCCCGATTCTTGGGCCTTTGATTAGGAGCATTTTGTTAGTACACAGGATGTTATTGAAACTAGGTACAGTGGCCATGTGGTTGAGGACTTTTTTTAAATTTACATTGAAATGCCTTGAAGTTGAAAATGATGACAGGCTTTTGCAAAGTAAATATGGTATGTTACTACTACAAATTTATTTATAGTGTGGCATGTGGGCTGTTTCTGGGAAACAAATAGGCGAACTAGTTGCTATGGAGAGAATGATTTATGGGAACCAACTAATTATGAAACATGGTTTATGTGGATGTGGACACTGGAAGTTGTAAACATTTTGAAAACCAAACCGTTGCTTGGGAATTAAAACATGGTTTCCGAGACAACGCATTCCTGAAGAACAGAAACGGTCCCCTTGGAGGCAGTGATTGCTGTTAGGTTTTCAGGCAGCTATAAAATTCATTGCTTTTATAGATTCAGAGTCTGATTGCATAGAGATCAGTCTGATATTAGAGATTCAGACAGGAGTCAGAGGTCCTGCATAGAGATTCATCAGATGCGTTCAGAAGGAGTCCAGTGTCTGAGCTGTTATAATTGACTGTAATTGTAAGGAAGTGCCAATAAACCCAACCATCAAATCCAGAACCCATTATTATTAGTCATGCCATCCCCCTTATATATATGACAATAGGATTTGATTTTCCAACATAAGTGATAATGAAGAGTCTGTGTTCTGGGGTGTAATGTCATGTGTTCCATTGAAAGTCGACCGACATTTTGGAGCGACAGCAGAGCTTGCTGCCAGATTCATGCTGGTTTCTTGCTTGGTTTATTCTTTGATCCTGAAGGTGAAGGTGATATGTTCTTCCAAAATGTTTGGCTTTTAGCAGAATACGCAACATTATGTCCCAAAAAGTAGAAGTCTCCAATTTATTTGTTTCAGGAAGCATAGTGGCCAACGTTTTCATCGTTTTACTGAGTCCCTCCAGGCAAGTGCTGGGCTAATAAATTAAGCCACAATTGCTTCCTTCCACATCCTTTTCATTCATTATTTACTGGTCATCTTGACATTTGACATTGTATATCCTCAGTTACTGATGTCATTATTTAATAAGCTACAACTGAATAATAAGCTTGATGCACAAGGAGTTCCATTTGTGGTATGTTCCTGCATGTACATGATCTGTTCTTTGAGACACTCTTGATTGTGCAGGCATGCTAAATCATGTGGAGCTGTGAAACATTGTATCCAGACAGTGTGGGAGCATCAGAAACTGCCCCCGGATGATGATGATGTCTGCAAGATCTGTTTGGAAATGGTGAAGGAGGCTCGAGATCAACTGGAGAGCAATGAAACACAGGTGAAAACATTAAACCGTAACAATAATGTAGTATGCAATATAATATCGATGGGAAGTAGAATGAACCCTGCCTTATCCAATTCTTCCAACAAAATGATCAGTTTATGCATTTGACAATGCTACTGATGAATTGTCTTCAGGTTTCTTCACCCAAAAAGTTCCCTATGGAGTCAGATGTATGAAAAGATACTTCAAATTGAAGTGCCTACACAAATGTGACTTTTATAGACCACTCTGCACCTTCTGTTTCAGTTGATAGGCAAATATGTCATAATGCATCACTTACGTGTTTTTAGTTTGCAATAGGTGTGTCAGACGCGGTAGCGTAGTTGGTCAAGGCACTATGCTACAAGCCAGAAGGTTGCGGGTTCAAGTCCCGATGACATCATTGGATTTTTCCCATTTGAGGAAATAGTTTCTTCTGGCATTGCTTTCGTGTCTAGTTGAAGTTTGATATGACTGCAAGCCATCCATACTCATGACCATAAACCGGATTAGGATATTGACCTTAAAACAAAACAAAACAAAACAAAACAAAACAAAACTAGAGTGAAATTCGTAAGGACAAAGAGACAGAGGCAGATAGTAAACTTCGTCACTAAAATCCATTCCTCTGAATGCATAAGAGGCTTAAATAGACTCAGTAGCTCTCTGTTGTGACTTTACAAAGCGCCCGGGAATTTTATTTTTCCGATAGAAATTATGCCTCGCTATGACAATGGATTGGAGTTGGGTAGCGCAGTCAGTATACCTACTGGCTACAGGTTTGACTATAGACGGGCTGGAATTTTGAGTCCCGGAAATTTTCTCTTCCTCACATCTTCGAGACTGGCTCAGTGGCCCACCTAGCCTCCTGTCCAATGGGAACCAGAGGCACTTTCCTCGGCGTAAAATGGCAGGGTCTTGAAACTGACCACTCACCTCCAACTAGTGCCGAGGTCAAGAAAACATCTGCTCCCACATACTCCTTCATGGCATAGTGTTAAATTAGTTGAGCACAGGGACAAATTTACCATTTCAGCTTTTTATAACAATGGATTATATCATGCTGCTACTTAGAACGGCTAAGGCATGCGGTAGCGTAGTTGGTTCAGGCACTTTGCTACAAGCCAGAAGGTCGTGGGTTCAAGTCCTAATGACATTGGATTTTTTTTCAATTGACCTAATCCTTCCAGCTGCACTGTGGCCCTGTGGCCCTGGGGTCGACTCAGCCTCTAACAGAAATGAGTACCAGGAATATTCTTAGAATGTTCTAGGGGCCAAAGGGCAGCTGGCGCATAAGGCTGACAACCTTGCTGCCATCTATGAGCCGAGTGTCTAGAAAATGTGGGAACCTGAATATCTCACAACCCTATGCTACTCCACGGCCTGTTACAGGGATACCTTTATTTACTTTTGTAGGTGTGTTAGAAAGAATTAGACATATTATAAAAAATTAACTTCTGACAGCATCAAACAGACACAATAGAACATCCATTTGATGTTCCTCAGTTTAAGCTTCTCTTCATGTAATGCTCAGTTTTAAAAATCTCCAATTGGTAATCTCAGTGATAAATTTCCTTCATTAAGATTTTAAGCACTTCAGTGTTCAAAGTCGTTTCGTTAAAATTGAAATTGGTGAAAATATGTGTCATTTTTTCCAAATAATATAAATACTGTAATTGCATGAAGCAAAGAGCACAGATTTACACTTTTTATTTTGATCTGTGGGAAATGTATAGCACATGAGATACCTAAAAATAGTTTAACTTTGTATTGAGTATATTGTTCATACCACACGTTGAAGTGTATGTAGAAAGACTTGATGTTGCCTTTTTACATCCTTCTCACATTTCCTAAGATTCCCATCTGCCTCTTCCTTTCCTTCCCCGAAAATGTCCACATTTTGCCACCGTTTCCATCCATGTATGGGTGAAGATGCTAACATAGAAGTATAACTCTATATAGCACCTGAATTTATTCCAGTCTCGCTATCCATATTTCATAAACTCCTTCCTCCAAAAAGATAAAGTTGACCCTGTAGTTAATTAATTATGCACAATGCCATGAAGACCTCTGGGGAAGTAGAGGTATAGCTTCCCCTTTCTTCACCTCAACACTAGGTAGAGGTGAGTAAGCTCCACACCCCATCTGCTTTAGCTCCAGGGAAAGGGGCCCCAGTACCCATTGGATAGGAGGCCAGGTGAGCCCCTCAGACTGTAGAGAAGAGCAAAATCTCTTGCTGGGAACAAAATCCCAGCTGTTCTGCCCATAGCCTGTCACTTTATTGACTGACTTTTTACACCGTTTATCATTCAGGCTAAATTGTAATTTTTCTCAATAGTTGAGTCATCAAAATGAGTGGCTCCTAGGCTGGATAACTCGGATCTGATTTGTAGGGGAATGATTTTTCACTTGACAGATTAGTCTAGAAGTAACATTGTAGATTTGTGTTCAGTCAGTGCACAGTTTGAGTCTCAGCCAGGGCACTCGCTATCCTGGCAGAGGTTTTCATGCTCTTCCTCAAGCCTTCCAGGCAAATGCTGAATTGTACTCTGATTAGACCATGATGGTTTCCTGCCAAATCCTTTCCAATTCATCAGTCATCCTACCATCGAGTGCTATATAATGTCATGATTGAAAAATGTTGTTAAATAAAACGTGGAAAAACGGTTTTTTCTCTTCACCATTTTGTCCAGAGTGTCTGTGGGGTTCACTCATGTCCATGTGGTGCCAAAGTTAAGAATACATGAAGCTTTATCTCCCCCCCCCCAAAAGCTTGCTTTTAGGTTGTATTGAATTCTGTGGCAGTGACTCATATGTGTTTAGAATATATGCAGTCAATCAGTGGACTCTAATTTATTCTTTGTAGGAAGAACTGAAGGAAGTGTTCGAGGGTTCATGCAAGCTCATCCCCGTTAAGGTTGTCTCTGAAGCATGTTGCAAGGTGGCTGATGAATTTATTCCTGAGTTAGTGGAAACTTTGGCCTCACAAATGAACCCTCAAGTTGTGTGTTCAGTGGCTGGCCTGTGTAACAGTGCTTGGGTTGACAAACAGCTGGAAGAAAACAGGGTATGTTACAGAAGACATCTGTATTCAGATGCAAGCAAGACATTTGAATATGCTCACATTATGTTTGTAAATTGATGATAATTTGACTTTTATGACATCATCCATCATCCTGTTTTTTTATTTAAAAACATTTTGGGGACTGGACTTTGTCTCCATCCTCAAGTGAAAGCTGACACAGTTAACTAATTGATAGAGCTAGTCCCGATCTCTGGACATTGGATAATGCCCTAAAAGTCAATTATTATATTTATATATATATACACCATCTTCACAAACCTTTAGATCTTGTTGACAGTGTCCTTGTTTATAACATAGTTTGAAGCTTTAATTTTAAATTTGTATGGAATATAGTGTTTTAATCCAGAGGAAGGAAAATGCGTGAGCCAGTAAATGAATTAATTGAAGAATTTTTTGAAAGAAAGTGGAGAGGTTCTGATTGATAAACTGTAATTAGTTGGAGACAAATGGAAATTGCTCTCTAATGAACCTAAATGATTCTGAAACAAATATACAATAAGAAGAAATGATAACAGTTCTGATTTCACATGAATCATTTGACCGCAGATTCTGAAAACTGTTTATGCAGTGGATAGATTTAGGACTTGAGCAATGAAATGTCTAGCCTCAGCACCATGTTTGTTAATTTACATAGGGTTTCTTTTCTCCAGCTAGAAGAAGGGTTGATTAAAGCAACTCCACTGCAAGAGGCAACAGATGTGAATGACTGTTCTGGTTGCAAAGTAGTTATTAATGCACTGGAGAAGAGAATGGAAACCATGTCACGAGATGAACTGCTTAATAATATGCTGCGGGTAAGAAACTAGGTCTGTTTTTGCTATTTCCATAAAAGACACTCAAGTTTTTTCTGTGTGTTCTCACTGATTTGTTACCATACTTTGGGTTACTCTGCTAAATGTGCATGTTTTGGTTCAAAAACCTCAAGAGAAGAGACCATCTGGGAGACCTTGACATAGTTAGAAGCATGTTGAATTTAATTTTTGTAAAAGAAATTGTCAAGGTAAGAAGTGGATTCAGGTGGCTCAGAATATGATCCTTGCTGGGTTCTTTTGAACACTAACCTTTTAGCTCTACAAAAGTAGGGATTTCCTTGACCAGCCTAGTAACTGCCACATTCTCAAAAAAGATACTCTCTACTACAAATTTGTCATCCTGCTGATTTTGCTGCTGAAAAATGCTGTGAACTGCTGTGATTTGTACTGTACTGGTTTGGTCTAGAAGTGCCACTTTAGACTTGTATTTGAGAGGTGTTCAGCTTGAATGTTGTGTGTGACACCAGCTAGGCTGGCAGACTTTTCATGCTCTTCTGCAGTTCCTCCAGGCAATGTCAGAATAGTACCTCGAGTAAGCCACAGCCACTTCCTTCAAAATCAGCCATTGTACCTTCCAATGCTATATAGACAGCATCATGAAATAACCCACAAAAAATTGTGACTTTTACAGTTCTTCGTTGTGTGTTGTGGGCTATTATTTGTTACTAATTCTTATGTGATGTGGTAAATGGGTTACAAAGAATTGACATCAGTGCATGTAATGATGATTGATCTTTGAAGCTAGGTTGCGGAGTTCAGGAAGCAGTCCTTAAAGCGTGTGTCTCCAACCTAATTTTATGGATAGCAAAATCCAGTGAACTACCTGCTCATAGAGTTATAACAACATATTAGTTATTAACATAAATAAAACAAAAGAACCTTGATATAAAACATAATTATTTATGGTGGAAGTCCCTTTTTATTGTTCTTTAGTTTAAAGCTTTTGCCAGTTTAAGACCCATTTGCAGTGATCTCAAGTCAGTAACCTAGCCATTAAGTTGCCTGTGTTTAAGATTTTTCTCAGATTAGTTTTCAGACCACCATAGGAAGAAACCTTCAATTAAGGTTTTGTAGGGGTCAAGAAGATTTCAACATGTCTGAGGAAAATCTTAATGGAAATATTTTTAACACTGACACGATAGATTTGGGATTACTGAAATTGAATGGCAAATGAGGGAAAATCATAAATCAAGGAACATGAGCTGGGGGTTCCACTGTATAATGCACTGATGGCCTCTTCTGTCTCATATTCAAACTGTGTCATGGTTTAATCCCAAAGGCCAGCTGAATCACATGACATTTTCATGACTTTCCAGTTGCATATGGTTAAATCACTGTGATTTTAACATTATCATTGTTGCTATAAGCCTAGCAGCATAAGTGAGAATTGTTAATTAACAGACATGAGAAATGAAGAAACACTGAAAGCTGTTGACATTGTAAGTAAAAGTATTGAGAAAATACCTGTATATGCTTTGTATGTAAATATGTTGTGAGGTAACACCATAAATATACACAGTTAGTTACTCAGTTGGATTCGCTGGCTTCCCACCCTGGGTTCAATCCTGGATTTGGTCAAGTGGGATTTCTGGTGGATAAAGTGGCGCTGGGGTGAGTTTTCTCTGAGTACTTCGGTTTCCCCTGCCAATCTTCATTCCACCAAATTCTCCATCATCATAATCACCTGGGGCAGGCTACAGTAGACCAATCAGTGGCCGCCGTGCCGAGTGGACCCAGTTGGACTCCGCCCCCCACTAAGCGAATTTAAGAATTTTACTCAGTTGGATATTTAATTTAAAACTGGAAATAAAGATACAAATATCCACCAACTTACACATACCCAAGAATGGTCAGGTGCTTGAAATATTTAGAATTCATTTTCATTGCAAAATACGGAATTCAAGTAACATAGTTCCATTGTTTTTAATAAGGGCTAAAAAATGAAATTAAAAGATTAAGTTTTGTGGTTTTTCTGTTATATTTGTGAGTAGGTCTACTTAAGAATTTCCTGGTAAATGTATTGATTCATGGGACAAGGATTTCTGACTGGAAATGCGTGCATTGATATGGATTCTTGCCTTGTAGTCCTCATATGCCTGGTTTGGCATGATGCCAGATTTACTTCATAGAAAGTGCAAGTGAAGCCCCATGTCATCAAATGTTTGAGTGGCACTTTTTGGATCTGGCCCAAATGTTTACAACGAGAACATTGTTTGTTTCAAATGTAGAGCTTTTAGATGGGAATTAGCATATCTGTGCCTCACATGCATCGCTGTTTGTTATTGCAAGAGAAAAATATATCTATCATTTTGAAACTACTTTTCTTGGACTGAATATTTTTAATTATCTAATTTTTGAGTTGTATGTTGCAACTCTTAGTAATGTTTGAGTTTCTCTAACTCTCCATGTTTCATATCTTCATTGCATCACCCTATGCATTTGAAAGCATGTCATATATATTTTATTGTAATAAATATGTAGGATAACTATGAAATAAAACTGATTTTTATTAGTTTTGAGGTTCATGTAATCTAGGCTGTCTTTTGTGATATGATGCCGTGTAGTGTAGTAGGAGACTGCTCAGTCTGCTTGCTACTTGCTTGGCTTACTCTTTGACCCTGAAAATGGAGACAGAATATTTTGTGAAATGACACTGAACTCCCACTGGACTGCATAGTATCATATTCTGGAAGGTACTTCACAAGACAGTGTTTTTCTTTCTTAATTTAATTGCTCTCATTGTAAATTGAAAACTCAGTATGAAAGTTATTCCATTAAGAGAATCTCATTGAATTACCTTAGATCAGGGGTCTCAAACACATGAGCTTTATTAGCCCCACTGGTTCATTTTGTGCAGCACTGTCAGTAATGAAATATGATCAATTAGCAATAATATTTGTGGTATAGAATGAAATTTTTATTTTAATTTTCATAATTCCTTGAAGAAAGTATGGTAATAGGTATGTGAACGTGCAGAAAGTGGCAATATACAGCATAAGTCAGTAAAGAGAGTGGAGTAAAGTTTGAAATTCACTTATTTTAAAATGTTATAGTTTGGTATTAAATGTATGAAATATTCTTAGTGGTATGTTTAATTTTAAATAAGATGTACTCTGTTGAAAATTAAACACAGCAGTGAGAGATTAACTTTACATTTCAGAATTATAAGTTTGGCCCTGTATGATTTGAGATTAAGACCCTTGCTGTAGATGACAGCTGCTCACACATTTCATCTTGGAGCACAGTCAGCCTTTTTCAGGACTCTGTTTGATGATGATGGGTATTTATTCAGTGCTTAAGGTCATCTTTATTGTATAAGAACTGTAGTGTGGAGGTCTTGTAAAACTCACTTTTTTTTTTTGAGTTCCACATTTGTAACTTAACGACCTACAGCATTTAGGTTGCAGAATGGTACTGAATTTACATTCAGTATGCACTATATGTGTGTCATCAGGCAGATTTTCAGACATGAAGAGGCCTGAACTTCATTCCTTAAAATGTGGCTTGAACTAAACTTCAGATTTCTTTGCAAGCAATTTTGTGCCTTAATCCCAAGGATGGTACTTTTTGCACAAAACATAATCCGTATACACATGTGCCGGAGGGAGTCTGGAAAGTTTGTTTAGTCATTATTATTATTATTATTATTATTATTATTAAATTTGTATGACACATAAATTTCCTGTGCTTTTCACTTGTACCTTCTTCAGGTTTGGTTTCTTCACGTATCGCGGCTGTCCGCAGCCTGGGTCCTTCACTTTATTTCTGCCTTGTAGTTGCTGTCTCAGGCCTCTGTCCCTTATGCCAGTAATGCATTCTGGGCCTTTCCACACACACTTCCCAAATGTCAGTTTCTTGATGGTTTTCTTTGTGACCTTGTTCTTGTTTCGTTCCATATGACTGTATCCTCCACAGTGTGTAATCTTCCTCCTGGGCACAGTTACTCTTTTCTGCAGTCCTTCCCTGAAGATGTTCCTCTTACGCCATGCCACTGTTGCATGGTGGGACACCTTCCTGCAGGTTTTCTTCTGCGGTGCTGCTTCCACACGGCAGCTCATCCGTTTGCGGGCGACGGGCAGTCTTCTTCGGCACTCATCATTGCCCTGGGTCTGTTTCTTCATTTGTCACTGGTTTCTATCCCTACGCCTTTTTTCTTCAGTTCTCTGACTGGTATTACTTTGGCGACTTCTGTGGGGATCTCTCGTCTTTCTGCCGCCTCAGGTTTCCTGTCCAGTGAGGTCGGCTGTTGTTCTTCTAGACGTTCCTCCATCTCTTGGCAGGCCATTGTCTTTATGTCTCTTCTGGGTTCGATTTCGGCCACCATCTCCTTGTGGCTGGTGCCCATATTTTCTTGCATGGCTCTCATTTCTGCTCGGATGGCTTCCGTTTCCTTCGTTATGGCTTCCATCCTCTCTTGATGGGTTCTGAATATTTCTTGCATCTGCCTTCACCTGGTTGGCCTTCATCTGTTTCAGCATTTCTATTATTTGTTCCACTTTCAATTGACAACACTGTAAACAGACACTTTAGTCCTCAGTTCAATAATTGCTTCAGTCGAAGAACTCCGACCAAATTGCAGCGTGTTTAAGTTCGTAAACACTTCTGACACCAATGTGTCATGTGTTGGGTGTGTCACGTGACAATTTAATAGTTTGGATAGCTCATTTGGTATATTGACAGAATGTGGCTGTTGTTTGATTCATGGCAGGGGTAAGCTTTTTATGTCCATAATGTCCATACCTGCTCTGGGGTCCATCTAGCCCTCCTATCCCATGGGTACCATGGGCGATTTCCCCGGGGGTAAAATGGCCTTTTGTGTGAAGCTGGCCACACCACCTAATACTGAGGTCAAGAATGGTGGATCTATGCCTGCACTCTTCTGTATGCCTTCGTGGTGTGGTGCTTAATTGCTTAAACACGGACAACTTTCTCTTTATATCCAGTAATAAATTTTAGAAAGTATTCAAATGTTTAAAAATATTTGTTATGTCTGGCTAAACTTCAAAATATTGCCGTGATTTCTAGCCGTAAAATGTAATACTGTCTTGTATGATAAGTATGATATGTATGATAAGTGATTTATAGTGCAGATTTTTCTTATGATATAAGACAAAGTATTACTACTACATGTTTCAAAAATTTGTAAAAGTGTTAAATTATTTTTGTCCATCACCTGTGTATAATATGTGGAACGCATAATGAAGAAGGAAATGTAGGACCAGTTGCTATGCTGTCACGTTGAATTTTCAGTTTCATTTTATTTGCGATTTTGAAGGCATGTGGACGTATTGGAAGCCTCTCAGATGGCTGTTCAGCAATCATCATCACTTACTTCACTGAAATCTATGACTTCCTGCAGAGGAATTTCAAGTCAGGTGATGTGTGCCATGTGGCAGGTGTTTGTTCTGCAACATTCCACAAGCACAGGGTAAGTCTCATAGGATGTATATTGTTAATGTGACACTTTAGGTTTCAGCCAACAGTTTGTAACTACGTAAACTAACAGAAGTGTTAGGCTTGTCTATATACCATGTTCATGTTTTCATGATGGAACATATCATTTGGGATGGCTTAGCAGGAATGGTCTAGACTTGTATTTTGTAGGTGCTTGGTTTGAATATCACTTGAGACACTGGCTGTCATGACTCAGTATTTTTCATCATTTTCCTCAGTCTCTCTGGTGAAATGCTAGTATAGTATTCTCATACGGCCATGACTTCTAAATCCTTTCTAATTTGTCATTCATCTTTCATCCTACCGTTCAGTGCTATATGAGGAATGCCGTCTTCTGAGATGTGGCGCCATGTATATATTGTGTTAACCGATGTTATAGAGGAACGTATTTCTTATACCCTTAAGATGGAGGTGATACGTTTCTCTGAAATGTCAGTTAACAGTATCTACATGGTGCCACATGTGAAAACCTCAAATCCTACACAGTGCTATATAGTCTAGTCACAGCATAAAATAACCCACAAAGGAAGATGATAGATACAACAATAACTCAAGTGCACACATAGTAACATTCCCTTTTCATTGGTATTTCTGTATTGCTTTTGTCAGTTTTGCCCTCCTTATTCTGAAAAAGTAAAGAGACACTTATGAGATCACCTTGCTTTCTGTGTGTGTCCCAACACCTCAATGTTGTGATAGTGGAGCCAGAAGGGACAGCTGTTGCTAGGCAGCTGCTTGGTAAATACATTCCTGCAGTTAATAAATACATGCACAACAGTAGATGGACTCTTGTATGCAGCATTTTCCATGCTGTCCACATTATGTAGTGAAAAGAAAGTAGGCTATTGGTTATTCCCAGAATTTCTTGTTTGTTATAGTGCTAACTTTCTCCCAATTAATTTTTAAAAATATTGGACTGTATATATTGTCATTTAATGATATATTATGTTATATAAATGGTTTTTGCTGAGATACAGAATTCATTTCGCATGATGTTAGGCTCCATAAGTGCATTGGTTATGTGACCTAGTATGGACTCTGATCACTGCTGGGACACAGTGTTTTAAAAATGCCTCTTATTCTTTTAGCCATAGCTTTCATTTCTTGCTCTTTAATGTGATATTGTAATAAATTGATCAGTTATATACTTTTGAAATTTAGGATTTAGTATCAAAATGTCAAAATGTATTCTATTAGTGGGTGACACTTGTTTCTGAAGTAAAATATAAGTTACATGCAGTGGAATCCCCTATTTAATTTTCCTCATAAAGTTTCCCTCTGGTATTCATTTTCTAGGATCTGGAGACATTAACTTTTAACCCGTTGCCGTTTTTCGTCGTGTATGGTTCGTCAGGGATTTAAATCGTCTGGGGGGGTTCGGCGTGTCTGTTTCGTCCAGCTGCACACCTATGTTATAACGCCCATAATAATTGGTGGTTTTGCTGTAGATTGTTAGATTTTTCGCTGGCCTGTTGTCACAAGAACAGAGTATACTAAGCCAACGAGTTTAGCTGAGATAAGTCATCGTTACATATGCCTGTCTTGCAGCAAAATTCCTGTGGCTCTGGCGAGCGGATTCTAGCTGTACCGTTATGAAAGGCCTGTTTTCTTTGCTTTGAAGATATAAACAACCGAGACGTGATATTTACGATGTTGATAATATCATATTACCCTGAGCTGGCCACAGTAGCACACTCAATTGCAATTCTTAGAAGAGGGTTGTCCAAAATTTTATTCTCGTAAAATCAATTGCTTTCGCACAGTTCATAGCACCCATTTCTTAGAAAAACGCCACAATATAAGGCAGGACACTGTGGTCACCCCCTGAGACGATACGGATGTGTGTGGGGGAGGGAAAAGTACTCATTCCTTCATAATCATCGCTCCAGTTGACGTCATTTTATCGTACTGACCTTGGTGGTCGTTTCGAGGGATGACCGTAAATATCGGAGCGAGGAATGTGGGGCACCGTTGGGTTACACGAATGCTTCAAGGCCTTCCTTACACTGCTCGAATAGATACCGGGCGCTCATATTATAAGGTAAGTTTATAAAAACCATCTTTTAAGATAATTTTAGTGAAAGTTTCATGCTTCAAGGCGTCCCATTCACTGCTCAAATACTAAACAACCTGCTTCCATTGAAGATATAAAGGGCGCGCATATTATAAGGTAAGGTTATAAAACCACCTTTTAAGAGCATTTTAGTGAAAGTTTCATGTTCCTATCTCATAGAATTTAAGAACAATGATGAATAAATAATTTTCGAGCAAAATTTAAATGGCCGGCTGAATATATTACCGCAGGAGCCGCGGCCGCGGAATTTAAATTACCACGTCAAAGGGTTAATGTCCGAAGTGCGCTGATTGGTACACTGATGAGTATGGTTGTCATAGTCAAAGTACCCCAGTTTGTGCATTCAGGCATTTAAATGCCACTAGTGGAAGTGCGCACACACACCTATAATAGATGCATACCCACAATCATAAATGTTTATTTTTAAATCTATTAAAATTTAATGTACATACCTTTTTTGATATCTGCTTGCTGTATATCTAGGCTTCACACCCTGTGTCATGTAACTGAATCACACCTTTGTATGGTACTCCTTGTAGCACCTGAAAAGTGCACAGTCCCATGCCACATATCTTGCACTTCAGCTGCCTATCAATTTCATCACTTTCCAAACAACGTTTCATCGCCATTATATGATGAAATGGAGCTACAATATTAGAAATCACCATGAACTTGCAGAAAACTTAATGCATTATCTCAGCTACAGTGCATTTGGTTGTGACCATAGAAAGGGCGATATTCTCTTCCAGCTGCAATGGAAGGGCTTGGCATTGAAGTAGGGAATCAGGAATTTTCCCTTTAGCCCTTCTTGAAAGGTGGTGCTTTCACTTTTCTGTCCATTAGTCAAAAGACTCGTAATATCTGAAGTGTAACAAAGATGTGAAACATGCCAGCAGGGAACCAATGGATTTTATTGCTTCCAAATGTTTCATGGAACCAGAGAATGTGAAAATATCTCAGATGTTACAAGCAGGAATGGTTGTACAATGCAAAACTTCTCTGTGAAGAAGCGGGAAATAATTTTTAGAGTATGCATCAAAATTGCAAGAAAAAATTAAAAATAAAGTATAACTTTTTTGACTAAATACTGTGGAATTGTCGTCAATACTCCAATGAACAAACCACACGAAACTGTACAATTGTATATATTGAACCCTTTAAAGTCAATATACAGAACACGGAATACACGTATAATGTTCAAGCGTTGGCTGGCCTGTCTAGGCGGTGATGCCGTGCTGAGCGTGCCGGTAGGATCGACTGGCTCGGTCGGTTGCTGCGTAGCGGAAGATGCGTTCGCTGAAGGCTTGCGGCAGCTATGTCAGCTGGTAGCAGAAGTGGAGTTGATGCCTGTAACCGCGTTGCCGTTTCGAGTTGAACTGCTTGCACCTTGGGTTCCCGGTCTTAAATACTACCGGCCGGGAGGCGGAGCTAAAGTTGCAGTCGTCACGGCGCGCATCCATTGGGCCGTGCACGGAAAGGCGGAGTCACGGCGAAGTTTATAAATATATGTAGTTGGTATATAAGTCGCAGTAGTTGGAAATTGTATAAATTCCGTGTCTCTTTGGTCACAGCTGCCAGTTTGGCACTTTCTGAAAGGGGTGACGGTTGTCTGCCAGACGCTGTGGGGATGCTCCCACAATACTTTCAAATCTTACATTATAATATATGACACTATGTACTCTACTGATAAAAACAAAATTAATTTCATTGATTTGTCATAAAAATTGTATTACAGCATTTCTAAATTTCTAATCACCCTAGCAGGAGTAGACATTTAAAAAGCGCACCAGTAGCAGGCATTTAAAAAAATTCTGGCCAGCTCAAACTACCACCATTTCAAAAGTCTAGCATTTAAAGGTTAATCTCCTTATTACATTTTACCCAGTTAAAATAATCAGAGTTCAGATCCACTGCACCACAAGAAAGATCTGAAATGGGTTTCATTGTAATGAGAAAGCACATGAAGAATTCAGTCAGGATGAACAGGCTACTGACTTGTTGACTGCTGAATCAGAGTTCATTTCCCAGCAGGAGCAGGGATATGTCGCCTCTCCATAGCATCAAAACCTGCTCTGGCACCATTCAGCTTCGTTTCCAGTGGCTACTGGGAGTTAAGGTGGCCAGGGTATAAAACTGACTGTTCACCTCCATCTGACAACAAGATTAAGAATGTGTGGAGCTCTACACCCACTCCCTCATACATCTCAATGGCATGGCTTAATTAAGCATGTGGACAACTTTATTTGTAATGAATGAGATTATGTAACAGACTTCTGAATTTCAGGAGTGTGTAATGTTTGGTTGCAGTAGTATCATGAAGAATTATCATGGTGTTGTATTTCTCTTGCAGCCCGTACTGAAGAACATTGAAGTAGTCCATGAGTCTGATATTGGAGTAGTGAAGCCCAAAGATGATTTGCCATGCGAATTCTGTGAACAGCTTGTTATTCACCTCCGCGATGTCCTCGTTGCAAATACCACTGAGGAGGAATTTGAAGAAATCCTGAAAGGCCTGTGCAAGCAGACTCGCTCATTTAAAGATGAAGTACGCACACATTTAACTAAAATCTGCTGTGTGAAGTAAAATTTGAGTTTGCTTTAACCCCCACCCAAAGTTACTGAGACAGATTAATCTCATATACTGTACACCCCTCTGTTACAAAGGGAATGTGTTCTTAAAAACGTGTCCATACTGTGAAGGTCTTTAATGCAAATCCACCCCTTTCTTTTCCACTTCCATGACTTCCATGTTATAAGTTGAGATAAGGAAAATAACTGATGTTCATTTTGAGAACTTTATGAAAAAGACACTTGTAAATATCCTCTGTGAGTGAAATGCATGTTTAATATCAAGCAGACAGTACATGTTGTAACCTCTGTTTTTTAAAGAGTTAAGAAAGGTAAAGCTATCTGTGTAACAGGTCATGGAGGCCCATAGGGTTGTGAGAGGTCAAGGCTCCCACATTTTCTAGACAGGAGGCTCACAGATGGCGGTGAGGTTCTCAGCTTAACATGCCAGCTGCCCTTTACCCTCCCAGGAAGAATTCTGGTACTCATTTCTGTTAGAGACTGAGTCAACCTCAGGGCCATAGTGAGGCAAGAAGGATTAGGTAAATTGAAAAATCTAAGGACATCAGGAATCGAATCCCCAACCTTCCAGCTTGTAGCATAGTGCCTCAAGCAAATATGCTACCGCATGCCCCCTTTAAGGAGTTAGGAGTGCATATTTATTTTTCATCAATTTTTAACGGATAATTTTGATTCTGTGTATTGTATTATGTATCAGAAAAAGAAGAAGTTAGCTCTCTTATAGATTCTACTAAGGAGACCAGGAGGGGTTAGGCTGTATATCTATGCCTCTACAGTCCCTGTGGGCCTTGGATGCTTTTTCCGTTTCTTAATCTATACACAGTTGATAGGACTCCTTGGGTGGGGGTGGATGAGCCCGTTGCAAGGCTGCTACCTACACACAAAACAGCACAAACACAGAATAAATGCGCACAGACATCCATGCCTGGAGTAGGATTTGAACCCATGATCCCAGAGTTCGAGTGGGGAAGACAGTTCATGCCTTAGGCTGCACAGTCACTGTGATTGGCGAAGTGAGTTAATGTGGGTGCAAAAAATGTTGCTTCCTTGATTGTGTAGGATGTGGAATTGTGTGGTGTACAGGTGCACACATTTTGGAGGAACCTCCTGCCTCTGTCTCCTAGCCTGAAGAGGAATGCAAGAGGTTCTTCCAAAGTGTTCATTTCAGTGTGATGTCCCACATAAGGTCATAATTATGATAATCTTCATGCTCACCTTCACAAGAAACTTAAATCTTAATATCCTTAATATCATTACAGATTTTGAATAGGTTTTTTAATGGGCAATTAATTGAATGTTAATTTCTTACAGTGTCTTAGCATTGTGAATGAATACTATGCAGAAATATATGAGTTTTTGGTGAAGGAGTTGAATGCCAAAGAAACATGCCAAGTGTTTGGACTTTGCACTTCACCTGAAGCGAAAGGAAAGGTAAATTATCTACACATTTGATGGAAATCCACAGGATTGAATCCATGATAACCATAATACGTTCTGTGTTGTTTCTGATGCGTTTCTAGTAAGTGAGTTTTAAGTCCTGTTATCTTGTGCTTTGTGTGGTTGTGCAAATGTAATCTAATTTGAGTTTTTTTTAAGCACATTTGATGAAGGACTGGCCTGTGTTGCCACCTGAGCACATGTGTAGTGAACCAGGTTGCATAGCGGTATGTCTGTAGAGACTGGCATTTTGGGCTGCATTTCTGCTCAGCATTTTAAATCTTTCAGTGTGCAGTAGCATTAATGTCCTCAATCGAAGATGCAGAAAGTTGGCTGCTGAACTAATAGGTGAAGAATTTCAAAATCCAGCAAATAGTTTCATTATGTCCATCAGTTTACAGACAATAGGAGTCAAACTCTGAAAGATACAGATCAGAGTTTGAGACAAATATTGATTTTTATGTGTCCATCTTGTTTGATTCAGTTCATTTTAAGGGCCAGTTTCTTTACTTGCAGGATTAAAATGAGCATTCATATAGATCGTTTAGATTCTTGATGTAACTTACTACAGGATACATCTTTTTTTTGCAAATATTACTATGTTTCATTCACTTTAATTCATCTTAAGATCCACACTATTGACTTATGAATATATATATATATATATATATATACAGGGTGTCCCAGGAGGAATGTGCCAAACTTCGGGAGGGTGTTCCTTATGTTAAAGTATGCCGATATAACCCAAAACACCTATGTCCAAAGTTGAACGGTTACGGAGATAATGGCCAGAGAAGTGTCAAACTTTGACCGGGGTTACACACTTGTTGATTACAAAATAGATATTAAAACTGGCAGGAATATGTGGATTCTGTAA
>NW_019724595.1:311858-360265 GCF_002891405.2 Cryptotermes secundus | reverse complement strand
TAAATACACTTCGAGATGGAATCCTTCGATCGGGAAAACGCCTTTGGTACTCTTCAACAGCAGCACGTGCATTGCGACCGCAAAATCCACACACAAAATGCATATCACAATATTCCACGTGTGAAAACACAAGAGGCATTTCAGCAACTCATCACACAACTAATTTACCACCCATTCACGACCCCGCAGCAACGTAAACTGTAGGTTGCGCATGAGATCACGGCTAGTGTGACATCACCACACTCAAGTACAAACAGATAACAGTCACAGCTGACTGTCCACAGTGCGTGGACCTGCAAGAAGACCACACTTTTCTCGGGCCATTATCTCCGTAACCGTTCAACTTTGGACATAGGTGTTTTGGGTTATATCGGCATACTTTAACATAAGGAACACCCTCCCGAAGTTTGGCACATTCCTCCTGGGACACCCTGTATATATATATACCACGCATGTCCAGCTTCAAACAGGTTGTAATCGACTTTTTAGTGTCAAAACTGCCAGTGATCTACCACCCCCTCCTATCGTTGTACTTCTCTTTAAGTAAAACTATTGGTAAAAATAAGAGTTCACATGATAAGGATAGAGTAGGGAGTTCCCCACAGTTCACTTAACACAAGTGTAAACAATTTTCATGTAAGCTACATAAGAACAGAAAAATTGGAATGACTAATACGTATTTTCCCTTCAAAATCTGAATATAAACATATTATATTACAAGTGAATTTACATGCTTTTCACATATGAGATCGAGCAAAAATCATCCCCCGATTTACACGTTGGACATGCCTGATATATACTGAAGAGAGACAGAAGTGAACATTTTAAATATTTTCCTTCCATTTTGTTCTACCAAGAGAATTTACTGCACTAGTTTCTGTAACTTTAACTCTGTATGTCACCGAGTGATAATATCAATTGAAATATAGATTTGTTTCTTATTCTGGATATGGGTGATGGTGGCTTACTTGTTGTCCTTTCATTGTTGTAGACTGTAGCATTGAATGGTAGGATGGTAGATGAATTAAAAGGGATTTGGAAGGAGATGGTTATGACATAATTGAAGCTATCCTGGCCTTTGCGTGGAGGGTCTGAGGAAAACCATGAAATACCTTACTTAGTACAGCCCGTGTCCTGGTCAAGATTCAAACTGAGCACATCTACAACACTGCAAGCACACCATCCTGTTAGTTTTATGGTGGTGGCTGTAGAGAGCATTGCTGTTTGATGACAGAGGGATGAAAGGAGCCCTAAGCACTACAATCTTTCTCTTATAAAATATTGTGACATGTCGACCCCTACCTCCCCAGCGATACGTGGCGGTAACGTAACGCTCGCGTTACTACGGTAATAGGCGAGTTCCCGCCCCGCCACTCCCCTCCGCGGTGACGTCACCGAGGGATATCGCGGTCGCTAGGCAACGCGAATCAACAGCGGCGACGTTACGATAGTAACAGCGGTGACCTCCGCTAGCGTTACATAGCAACACAGCGCCAGGCAAAAAGGGTGCCTATTACGTGGCCGTTTTCCCGTATTGTCCGATCGAGGCTACATACGGAGCAGCGAAGGCTATTCACAGACAGTTCTAGTGCGTTACCACCGAGTTGTACTGAGTTGTACTGAGACAGTCAGCGAGTCCTGGACCTATCATCGAGTTAGCCAGCAACCAGTCAGTTGTATTGTGGCATTTGGAGTGTACTATTTGTGATACTGCAGATAGCAGTAATCGTCAGATTGTAATTTGGGTGATTGTAAGAGCGAGTGTGAAATAAAATTCGCTGCATCGAATACATCGAGAATTTATTTGTCGCGATATACGCCCGATACGCGACAATATGTACTTGTGCAGTAATTCTGTCTTTTCTTTCATCATTTGTCAGCAACAGGTAGAAAGGACACTTCTTATTCAAAATTTTCAAATGTAATGATGCTTGAAAACTGAAAAAAGTGGTGTGTTGCCTGTATGTACATGTTTCTTGAAACATGATACTTTTGGGTTCAAATAAAAATTTCATAATTTTGAAAGTCTGCAACAACAGAAGAAATTAAGGTTAATTCTGATTTTATCTCCTGCCTGTTATAGCAAGATTCAGTGTGTCTTGAGTATATGTTGTCTGTTGGTAACTTTCAGTTCTTGTGTTATGTCCACAGCAAGGTCCCATCTGGCCACTTCTTCCTGCCCAGACTGCAGAAAGACTTGAGGCCTCTCATTTGAGTGTTGCGCAAACCGGTGATAAAGTGAAGGCCACACTTTTGACACCTGCTCAGCCTGTGGGCTCTATCATTACTGCAACTCGTATGACCTCTGTCGACGATAAGGCCACAGGCTTTCATAGGGTTCCTATTGGTGATAATGGAGGTGGTAAGTTTCATTGTTCTGAATTTTTAACTGGATAAAGATGACTTGAAAGTTTGCTGTGTCTGGTGTTACCTAGAATGATATAGTTTTCTGCAGTGGATTATTAAAAATCATTTCTTGTAAATGCTTACAAAATTATGGTCTGAATTATAGTGTGTGTTTGATCCCCCCCCCCCCAGTTCAAGAGTTGAAGAAAATAAAGTGGGGGGGGGGCGTTGTTGAGGTTGTCATAACAATGACTATGAAAGGTACTTTCTTCTGTGTTGTGATGTTATGTAGTCAGGTGAAAGTTTACTTATGTTTTTGAGGGACATCTGTGAATTTCTGTTAGACCGTGTAGTGTCACGTCCCAGAAGACAGTACCATTTAGGTGTTAAGTTTTCGTGTCGAAGGGTGTATGCAGTTCGGAGAGACATATGCTAAAGGCTATACTCATAAAAACTCTTGCATGATATTCAGCATATCTAAATATAATGATTCATTTCTTGTTTCAGTTGTGAGAGTAGCAGATGTGCAGAATGCGCAGCTCCCAGTTGATAGAATGCTGCCTCAAACCGTAATGTATGTCAGCAACAAAGAAGAGTGTGTTTTCTGCCAGTATTTCCTGCATTATGTGCAACAAGCTATTACAGATCCCAAAACTGAGGTATTGCATAGTTTAGTTTGGTTTCCTTTGGCTGTTGAAAGACAAATTCTCTTATCATACTGCTGTAATAACAAGATGTACTTTGTAATTTACAGTATTATTTTGTTGTACTGTGTTATCAGTAGGGACCGGATTTTTATGCCCTAATAATCCCTTAAATATGTATGCATTTATGCATGAAGAACTTCCAAAATATGCACGTAAAAATTTATACCAAATATTAAAATTGATTTTACATTATTTTAAGACCAACAAATCAATTTTTAAGTTCATTTTATGTAATCACTGAATGATTCACTTGCAATAAAAAGCTATACTTAAATACAAATCATGCAACAAAGCCAACATATTTCATTACAAATTTAGAAATCCAATGGTACTCACATTTAGCTCTCCGAACTATCAGTTTCTCTTCTGTTGCACTTCTCAGTTACTAAATGTTTTAGGTTTTCCATAGTTAGTCGCCTCCTGTTGTCTCGTAAGATGTCCTTATAGCGGGAAAAACTTCTTTCCACCTCACAGGAACTTAGGGGCGCATGTACAAAAGCCACTATTTGCTCCACTGTTAGTGATTTTTTATTTGGCAGTTCAGTACATTTACTGGCTAAAATTTCTTCAATTTGTTCATATCCTGGATTTTTTTAAAGAATGCTGTGTACTTTTTCCTTTACTACTTCAACTTTTCCAGGAACTGAATTCAATTTGGAAACCATGGTTTTGAACCCACTTAATGACTGATACAAAGTAGTATTGCTATTG
This sequence comes from Cryptotermes secundus, assembly GCF_002891405.2. NCBI lineage: Eukaryota > Metazoa > Arthropoda > Insecta > Blattodea > Kalotermitidae > Cryptotermes > Cryptotermes secundus. The sequence goes on along the minus strand of NW_019724595.1, from coordinate 356,501 downwards.
CTTGCCTCCAGTGAGGAAATGGCGGATGGAAGATGAGAGAAGTGAACAGATATATAGGAAAGATTAGTTTCTAGTTCTGTTTCCTAGTACATCTTGGGCAATTTGGATTGATGCTGCACTTTTGGGATCAAATGTATTCACGACATTCCTAACTGTTACTAAATGTTCGGTATAATAACTCGCTGCACACAGCCCCACAGCATTAAAATTGGTTCTGGCGGAAGTGGAACGTTCGGTGTTACTGCTTTAAAGGCTTCTTTTCTGTATGGCGCTTAAACAAATACCTTCTTCACAGAAGACACAAACTTGTCAACAAGCGGAAAATTTGCATGAATTGTTTCTGCAACACGGTGCAACCCACGGGCAAGGCAAGTCAAATATGTCATATTTGGAAATATAACTTTAAGAGCAGTACCGGCTTTCATCACATAACTTGCGGCATCAGTCACAAAGGGCAATACACGCTCATACGGAATGCCATTTGGCCATAGTAAATTCATGGAATTGATAAAAAATTTGGAAATTGCGGAACTACTTGTGGTTTCAAATTGCTCTACTGCAAGAAGATATGGGGTAGATTATTCATTCTTATTATTAACATAATGTGGAATATCAATATATTTTAAACACAGTGTTAATTAACCCTTTTGCGCGGTGATTTAAATTCCGCGGCCGTCTCTCCGGCGGTAATATATTCAGCCAGCCATTTAAATTTTGCTCGAAAATGATTTATTCATCATTGTTCTTAAATTATATGAGATAGGAACATGATCTTAAAAGGGCGTTTTATAACCTTGCCTTATAATATGAGCGCCCGGTATCTCAGCAATGGAAGCAGGTTGTTTAGTATTTGAGCAGTGAATGGTACGCCTTGAAGGATGAAACTTTCACTAAAATGATCTTAAAAGATGGTTTTTATAACCTTACCTTATAATATGAACGCCCTGTATCTTGGCAGTGGAAGCAGGTGTTTAGAATTTGAGCACTGTAAGGTAGGCCTTGAAGCAGTCTTCTAACCTAACACTGCCCCACATTCACCGCTCCAATATTGTGTATCTTTTCTTTGGCTCTTTTTTTTTAACCACACATCTGTGCGGCCTTGCCTTCTTCCCCGTGAGGGGTATAGTTCAAGGAAATGTCTTTCCATGAGCGTTTAGCTAGTCAGGTCAGCTGCAGTAAATTCAACGTTACGAGTTATCATAACAAGGGGTTGTTGCTATGCCTTTGATATTCCATCCATTTTGGCGGCAGTAGATGTCATAGGGGTGACCACAGAATTCATGAAGTTATTCTAAGAACTGTCTGGTATGTAGTGCACGAAAGCAGAGCTTAGCTGGCTCAAAAAAAAATTTTATGGTCATCCCTCGAAACGACCACCAAGGTCAGTACGATAAAATGGCGTCAACTGGAGCGATAATACATGAAGGAATGAGTTCTTTTCCCCCCCCCCACACACCAGTATCGTCATAGGGGGTGACCATAGTGTTCTGCCTTAATTCGTGGCGTTTTTCTAAGAACTGGGTGCTATGTACTGTGCGAAATCAATCGATCTTGCAAGAATACATTTTTGGACATCCCTCTTCTAAGAATTCCAATTGAGTGTGTTAGTGCGGCCAGCTCAGGGCAATATGATATAATAAACACAGCACATATCACGTTTCTGCTGTTTATAATTTCATAGCAAAGAAAACACGCCATTCATAACAGTAGAACGAAGAAACCGCTCGCAAGAGCAACAGGAATTTTGCTGCAAGACAGGCATATGTAATGATGAGTTAGCGCAGATAAAGTCGTGGCTTATTATACTCTGTTCTACTGACAACAGGCCAGCGAAAAATCTAAAAATCTACAGCAAAACCATCAATTATTACGGGCGTTATAACATAGGTGTGCAGCTGGACGAAACATAGACGTCGAACCCCCCCAGACGATTTAAATACCTGACGAAACATACACGTCAAACCACACTGAACGGTTAATGAATTTGAAATCTATGGACAAGTAATTTTTTACCAGTTAGTCATTGGAAAATTAGTTCAATTGGCGCATTTCTGCACAATTCTTTCGCGGGCCGTAGTTTGGAGACCCTTGTTATAGACAGTTATAGACAGTTGGAAGAATGTACTCACTGCGTACAGTTACAACACACTGTTCCATAAAACGGAACTCATAAAATTTCCAGAGAAGGATATGTGTTACTATGTCATGTGTGAATTATAAGTAAAAAAAAATAAGTTTGTTTTGATTTTACTGCAGGAGGAAATTTATGGTTGCAGGCACAAATAGAGAAGGTGGTGGCAGAAGCTTGTGATCACCTGCCTGATGCCATTCAAGGCCAGTGTCATGAGTTTGTTGAAACATATGGCAATGCTTTTATGGCTCTCCTGGCACAAGAGATTGACCCCTCAGTGGTAAGCTACATTGAATAAAGTTAATAAAGTGTTTTATGGGAAATATTTTTAACCAAGATGGGGGAAATAAGTATGTAGACCTTGTGGTAATTTTGTGAGAAATGGCTGAATTGCTGACACAGATGAAGATTAGAGGATTTCTCTCAAAGAAGTAGGCTTTGATGGTGATGTTGATTGTATTAAATATGCCCAGTATAGGACTCAGTAGTTGGATTTTATTTTTATGTTGTTTATCATTTAAAGGACAAATGTCCAATATGTCACAACCCAAGTGGCTTGGCAAGTGGCTGAATGTCTGATATATCAGCAGCCCAGCATCTTTTCTTTGAGGAGCCCTCCTGGTGCCCTGTATATGTGCTTGGCCTAAACGAAGCATGGAATTTTACTCTGCAAGGTGTCAATATTATCTTTGTATAAACAATCCATGCATCAGATTTATTTTCCTATGTATATGCCCACTGTAATCTTGTGCAACGGTTTGCTGCCACTCTGAACCCAGACAACAGGTAAGTTTTCCTTCTCACTCCTTTTTGGGAGTCTGTAACAGTAGGATTGGTATTCAACCTGATCAATATACTTGGAGGAGGTAAAATATATGAGGGGAAATGAAAATTGTATATGATTAGATTCACATCAGTTTTCAGTGTCAGATTGTTACCGCCTGTATGTAATTTTCTTTATTTGTGTGCATATGAAGTAGGCCTATGAACAGGAGAAAAAAGTGAGGAGAGGATAGCGTTCCTACTGAAGAAGGTATTCTAGTGTTCAGTACTGAAATCGGTTCCTCCTTATGCTTCTTTCTGTTTCCACACTAAAATGTATTCAATAGACCAGTGATCCACAATCGGTGTGGCAGGACCTTTGAAGTGTGCACATCTGTTAATTGATTTAGCATGTGCACAAGATGATGTTGAAGATATGTACTCAGAAGAAGGGCTCAAAGATACCACATTTCAAGACCCATCATATGCTTAAGAAAATGATGATTAGAGTGGTGCCACCAGTTTACCTCTGATAAGTCAGATATGCACCAGTTCATGGGAGAACAAAGAGGGCTGAACAAAACACTGCTCCCAATATTACTGAAAATTCACAACATCGTGATTACTTCTTGCTATATTTTTAGACCATCATGGCAGTAATTGTACAAGAGGTCAATTGACATATGCCGCAAGATGCATAAACAAGGAATAAATCAGATATTAACATATTCTCAGTAAATAGGCATGAAGGATCTGTATGCATTTATAGTTCAGATGGGTCACGACCAAAAGCCCAATATGAAGCTACTCTGGACCAAAGACGAACTCTGCTCCAGTGTGGTGCCACGTGATCATTTTCTCATGATTCTGAAATATTTGCATTTTGTGGGCAGTCCCAACCCACCACCACAAAACAGAGAAAATCCCGGTTAAACAGATATGGAAAATCAGACAAATATTTGACATTCTGAATTCAAAATTTTCAGAACTGTCATCCAGCAGAATATATGGCAGCGGACGATTGTAAAATTCAGAGGGAAAGTTGTCTTTCAGCAGTGTTTTTAAAAAAAAATTGATGTGGCAAAAACGTTTATAAACTCTGTGACAGATCTGGTTACACATTCAACATAGGAAATACCTGGGGAAACGAAGAAACGTTCCCAGCACAGTTTTTGCAGCCGCAAAGAATGGTACTGGATCTGGTTCAGAAAGTTGAAGGAGTTGGACACAAAATATTCATGGACAATTATTTCACCTCATCAGAACTTTACTTTTCAGTGATCTGCACCACAGGAAAATAAATGCATGCAGTACAGTTCATCACAACAGGAAGGAGAGGCCACCTAATTTCAATCCTAAACACACATGACTGAAAAGAGGAGACACTGTCTCCAGAGTATGGAGATCTAAGGGCTGTGTGTTGGAAAGAAAAGTGAGAAGTTTATGCCATTGAAAAACTACACTTCCATTTGTTGGACCTAACCATTCTGAGTTCATACATTCTGTATGAGTCTTAAACGGGAAATATGACTCATATGAAATTTAGGGAGTGGTTGTTCTTTCCCTTAAAGAGAATACTGAATTCCGTAGTGTGCCAGCAGTGTTGACTCAGCAGTTTGGGTACTCGAATGAGATGACGTGAAGTAAAACGGTCTCTGCACTGGCCCACCAAAAGAAGAAAGAGATGCCATGTATGCAAGATGAAGGAAGAACGAAAAAAAGAACAGTCTACTACTGCAAGAATTGTGACTGTGGTCTGTGTGTTATGCCATGCTTCAGGCTGTGACTGGAACTGACTGTATTTGTATCCAGCAATGTGTTGTGTGTGTAGCATGATCTTCAGTAATGCAGCGGAACTTCTCCTGCCATCTAGTTTAGAGAGTGATGAAACAGACTTTTTTAACATACATTTTTCCATGGGTACTTCTTTTATAGAAAGATCTGGGATAGCGTAGTCGGTATAGTGACTGGCTGTGGGCTGGACAACCAAGGGGTCAGAACTCAAGTCTCAGTAGGGTCAAGAATTTTATGTTCTCCGTGTCGTCCAGACCGGCTCTGGGGTCCACCCAACCTCCTATCCAATGGGTACCAGGGGCTCATTCCCTGGGAATAAAGCGGCTGGGGCGTGAAGCTGACCACTCGCCTCCAACTAGTGCTGAGGTCAAGAAAATGAGGATCTATACATCCACTCTCCCATACACCTTCATGGTGTAGTCCTTAATTAGTTAAGCACAGGGACAACTTTGCCTTTTTTACTTTTACTTCTTTTATAGAACAGTTTTATTAATCTGGTGCAAATGAACACATGGAATTTGGCCATGAAGTGATAAAACGTTTCTAAAACGGTGAGTTTGTTCCTCTGTTATACTGTTTTTGTTTAATTGAGATATGTAAATAAAGATCAGCTATATATATTTCTGTCTGGTCTGGTGCAATTAGAATTTAAAACTACCACTTTTAATTCTGTCTGTGTGCCAGGCAAGGGTTTAAATGTCCCACACTTAAAAGGTTAAACTTCAGGTTTTACTTAAAAAATAAATTATTTATTACTTTAGTTCCTTGGTAGCAGAAACCATAAATCTGTAAACAAATGCATCAGCTTGAATCAGTATTGTTGTGTGTAACAACATGGTAGATATGAAGTTGGTAATGAGCAGAACTAGTAAGTGAGATTTTTAATGCAGATATTACCCAGCTCCAAACCATGCTGATCTCTGCAGATGTTTTTTACTAGAATGCTAATATATACACTTTTGTGTGGAAGATGTGATTCTGAAAGTTCTGAAGTTAATTTTCTGTTAAAATCCATACTCTAAGTAGGGGCATAAATTAATGTTCCCTTTTATTTTATTACATATACATTACAGCAAAGAATTGTTTCAGTAACTGTTATACCATGGGGTACCCAAAAGAAACTGAACTAATTTTTTTGTGGGCAGAGCTTTTGTAGTACCGCGTTTTGCTGCTATGAGCGCATAGAGCTAACATTCCTGAGTCGATAAGCCGACTACCGTTACTTCAGAAGGTAAGGGCTAGTTTTGGCAGAGTTTATAGTGACAACTGTTTTGTGTGATCGTCGTTTTTGCAATGGCTGATTTTCGTGAACAGCGTGCAGCGGTGAAATTCTGCTTTTTGCTCGGGAAAAGTGGAACAGAAACTCTTGAAATGTTAAAAACGGTGTACAAGGACGATGCTATGGGGAAAACTCAAGTGTTTGAGTGGTTTTCCCGTTTAAAAAATGGTGAAATGTCAATTGATGACAAACCTCGTTCTGGTCGTCCTTCCATGGCCCGAACACATGAAAATGTTGAAAAAATTCGTGAAATCATCAAGGAAGATCGACGGCGGACCATTGAAGAAATTGTGGAGCTGTCAGGAGTGACTTGGAGCTCAGTTCAGCGAAATTTGACAAAAGATTTGGGAATGAAAAGGGTGGCTGCGAAATTCGTGCCACGACTGCTGACTGCTGAACAAAAACAAGGTCGCGTGGAAGCATGCTGTGCTTTGAAAGAAGAGTCCCGAAATGCTCAAAACTTTTTTTTGTTTCCTCGAATGAAAAGAGACATGAAAGGAAAGCGTTTTGCTGATGTTGCTGAGGTGAAGGAAAAAACGATGGAAGCACTGTCAAGCATCTCAAAAGATGAATTTAGACAATGTTTTGAAAAATGGAATAAAAGACTTAGACAAGTGTATTAGTGTAAGTGGAGAGTACTTTGAAGGGGATTGAAGGTTTGTGCTTAAAATTTGAATAAATAAGTTAAAAAAAATAAGTTTGATTTCTTTTGGGTACTCCCTCATAAATGCTAATAAGATGCTTTATGTTATACATATTTTTATGCATTGATTATTTCTTTATCTTCAAAGTTTGGGAAAGAGGCTATCATTAGACAGTGTGGCTATTATGCACTATTCCTTAGCAAACAAAAAAATGGATGAGAATGAAATAAAGGAAGGAAATTAAGGATGTTTTATCCCTCAATTTTTTTACTCAACTGAATGAATATTACATTTTCCCAAGGTCCATCCCTGGGAAATAAACTTATCCCTTAGCAAATAAGAAAGCAAGTAGAGCAAAACAAAAAGAAAATAAGAAAGAAAACATGTGGGTAGAGAATGATAGTGATAATACTGTATTTAGAGAGGAACAGCACTTCTTGATATCTGTTGTTTTGTTTGTTGCTGCTTTTTGTTCGTTCATTTGTTCATTTTTGTTGTACTGAAATATTTGACTCTGATTCCCTGTGTTGGTATAGTTTGCTTGCGGATTAAAGCCACTGAGTTTGTTTGTTCTTTGTTTGATCCCGTGTGTGTTACAGAAGTAAATAATATCTTTATATATGTTATGCTTTCCCAGATCTGCCCACAGCTTGGTTTGTGCCCCTCTGCTGAAGGTTTTGTGGCCCTGGATGCAACTCATGTAGTGAATGACAAGCCAACCTGTCCCTTGTGTCTGCTAGCCACCCAAAGTATTATCGAAAAACTTAGAAACAATAAGACTGAGGTAAGTACAGATCTTAAAGTGAAGAGTTCTGACTTCATTTTGTCTTCTGGGATATAATGCCGTGTAATCCCTTGAAAAGTCAAGCAACATTTTGGAGGAACAAGTCCCCATCTTTAAAGTTGAAGAGTAAGCCAAACAAGAAAACCGCTTGAAGCAGGCAGCAACCAAAGCCTGCTTGTTGCAAAAATGTGGGATTATGTGGAAACAGAAGGGACCTTGGAAGCCACCTTGTCAGCTCCCATTTGGTCTATCAGAAAACCAAGGTGAATCAGTAGCAAGTTGGAGAAGAGTGACCATGTTTGGACCTTTAAAGGGTCAGTATGGCTATTGGAAGCAAAAGGGGAGAGAAGGTGTAGATGTGTGTGGTGAGCAGAGAACTGAGGAGGATGGGAAAGAAGTCATGTGTGAGAATTGTGCGTTTCTGGATGAGGATTAGAAGGGAAAAGGCAGGGCTGTTCCCCTGATAAGGGCGTTGTGCACGGATCTGTGTGGCCCATTGGAGAACCCAATCAGAGAATTCTGTGAGGATGGCTCCCTACAGTGTTTCATGGAGAAGGTGAGGGGTTTCCATGACTTGCAGAGGGAGAAGCATCTTTATATTACTGGAATAGAGCTGAATCTCAGTTATCTCCCTTATGATGCATTCCATACTGTTCTGTGCCACAGCTGACTTATTCAATGTTCTAGATCGATATGCTGATAGTGCTTCATCAACATGATGGTGTTATCAAGTTGCTTGCCAGTCCAGTGCACTCATAAGGCATACTATATACTCTGTGTCCTCAGTCTCGGGTCATTCAAAGTACAGCATGCTTGTTGGATGGGTAAAAGGTAAAGTTGTCCCTGTGCGTAACTAATTAAGCATTACACCATGAAGGTATATGGGGGAGTGGATGTAGAGATACACTTTTTCTTGACCTTGGCACTGGTTGGAGGTGAGTGGTCAGCTTCATGTCCCAGCTGCTTTACCCCCAAGGAAAGAGCCCCTGGTACCATTTGGATTTGAGGCTGGACGGACCCCAGAGCCTTCTGGAGGATTTGGAGAAGAGCAAATTCTTCACCCTACTGGGAGTTGAACTCCATCCCATAAGTTATCCAGCCCATGGCCAGTCACTATGCTGCCTGCTATTCCAGCTCTCTGTTAAATGGGTGGTGATGAGAAATGGAGTTGAGATAAAAGTTAGTATGGGCAGGTTTACAGTATACCATATGGTCCACAGAGCTGTCAGGTCTCCTTTGAAAGATTGAAACATAGCCATCTTCATATTGACTTGATTATTCTGATAGACACTGTGCAGGTGCTCAGGGAAGTCACTCAGCCTGTCAGGATGGTGGGGCCAGATGACAAAGGCATTGGCCGTGTAATGGAACCAGCAGAGGGGCTTGTTGGCTACCAAGCCTGTCAGAGCTGTTGAAACATACAATATATGATTTAATAAGAGTTGGAAGTATACAGTGACGGTTGTTATTTAGGCAGAAATGGAATATGTGATGGAAGCAAGGAGTAGATGCCATGCTTAATGCAAAAATCTTTTGCATCTCAAGTGAGGTGCAGTGTATGTTTGCAAGACAAGTGTTTCCCTTTGTGCTTTGGAATGTAAACATGGAAAGGTAACAGTTTTTATATATATGTATGTGGCTTCATTGTATTTCTGTCGTATGTGTATGTCTTAAGTTTCTTAGAATTATTGTTTAGGTGTTAACCATTTGTATTGCATTTTACTATTTGCATTTTATCAGTCAAATTCATATAAATTTAATTTTAGGAGGTGCAAATGCTGGAGGCTGTTTTGTACCTTGAACTATATGCACTCAGTCATTCGCTAAGTACTGTAGTTTTTATAAAATCAGTCATATGAGATAGCAATTCCATTGGCAGGTCTTGGTATATATTTGTGTCTTGATCCCTTTACCATGGCAGGTGAACGTGTAATATAATGTTAACAGAAGTGGAAAGTTATTAGCATTTACACTGCACAACTGAACTTCATGTTTTTGTTCTGCAACATGAAACATGAGTAAAGTGGACATTGTATGAACTCAAGTTCTGTGTATTTCAGAGTGTAAATGTTACCTTTCTGTTTTAATTATATACGAGTATGATGGAGCTGTGATACTGATCACCAGTCAATTTGGTCAATGTGTAGGAAGAAATAAGGAAGGAGCTAGATGTCCTGTGTGATGATTTACCAAGATCCATAGCTGGAGAATGCCGAGATTTTGTAGAAAAATATGAAGAACAGTTGGTGGACATGCTGATTGCTGATTTCACACCAAAGGAAATCTGTACTTACCTTAAACTCTGCGATCCAGTTGAGAAGATAAAAGTAACTGCACCAGCTCCAGATATCTGTAAGTTGTAACCACTCTTTAGTTATACTTTACTAGTGAGGGTGTTAGGGAGAATATCCAAACCGAAGAGAGATGAAGTGACAGGAGCTTGGAGAAAACTGCATAATGAGGAGCTTCATAACTTGTACTCTTTGCCAAGTACAATTAGAATGGTCAAGTCAAGGAAGATGAGTTGGGCAGGGCATGTAGCATGAATGGGGAAGAAGAGGAATGCATATAGGATACTGATGGAAAGAGACTACTAGGAAGACCAAATCATAGGTAAGTGGACAGTATTAGGATCGATCTTAGATAAGATGGGATGGGATGGATTGAGCTGGCTCAGGTTAGGGACCACTGGAGGCCTCTTGTGAACACAGTAATGAACCTTTGGGTTCCATAAAATGCTGGGAAGTTCTTGAGTAGCTGCAGAATTGGTGGCTTCTCAAAAATGGCTCAGCTCCATGAGTGAGTGAAATGCCTATTGAAAATGTAATAGGAGAATTTAACACTTCCCATCTCTTGTAGTTTCCAAGGATAACCCTTCCAGTGATACACTGCTTTATGCAGGAGGCTTTATTTAAGGTTTCTTTGGTGTTCACTAGATTTTGACTTAAAAGGAGGAAATTTAACACCGCTTATAGACTTTGCATTATTGAAATTAAATATTAATGAGGGAAAACCTTAAATCATGGAACATTAACTGGCAGTTTGCTTGTGTTATACATCTCTTGAGGGACATTCTTTAATCACAGTTCTGCTGAATACCCCTACTATATTCATGCTTTGCTTTACAGCAAAGGTTGGGACTGCAATAGGTACCTCTCCCTGACTTTTACTTGTGCTAGCCCATCTCTCTAACTATTACTAATGGTAACAATCCTAATACATGTGCTCACATACACAAAATGAATTGCTGATTAATGATAACAGTGGTGGTGGTGATGTTGGTGGTTTGTAAACCACTGTGCATACTGAAATAGAAGCTGGAATATGAAGGAATGTTTAGGGAATTTTAGTTTTCGTTGGTATACATATACAGGACTTTATGGTGTCACAGTTCAGATGATCAGAGCGTCACCTTTTGTTATGATTATTACTATTGGAGGGGTGGGTTTCCCCATGCAGCGCGACCAGTGGTCTATTGTACGTCCCCTCTGTGATATTCTACCAGTCTCTATACCCTACCGATACTGGTGCATGCCATCAGTCCCAACTCACCCAGCGAGTTCGGCCTCTACTGGCTCAGTGGTATCTCTCGATGCTTCCCCCATCTATCAGAGGCATTAGAGACTACTGTTGGGTGGGAAATGTCCGATCAATTTGGCTCAGTGGTCCCTTTGGGACATGAGGTTCTTTTACGTGCCGTAAAGCTACGACACGGGACCCACGGCTTAAAGTCCCTCCCGGAGGACTTGTTCCCTGAACTTTTCCGCCCTTAAGAATTCCACGACCTCCGCTGGGTTTGAACCTGCATACCTTGAGTCATGAGGTGGGAACGTTACCCCTACACTATGCCAAAACACTGTTGCTACTAACTTGTAAAGTACCATCACTGACATCATAGATGTTTGCTTTCAAATCAAAATTTCTATCCTAAAGTTACTATTCTAGCTGAGTTTATATATAATCTGTCAAAATGAGATACACAGCAAAGCTCATTTTTTAACATATTGGATATTACCACAAAACTGCCCTTTTGAATTGGTGAGTTTGGGGAGCATGGAGGGCACCGAGTTGGAAGCGACCTCTTACGACTGTTCTGTTGCCCCTTTTCTGCTGCATCCTCACATTGAATGCCACCGCGTAGCAGTTTACTTTTCTCTGGTTGCCTCATCATCCACAGTTGTAGAACTCACCTGCAATAGGTTTATCATTACCTCCTTCCCTTCCATAGATGTTGAGTTGATTGGTTGGGAAGGCAGCAGGACTTGTTTGGGCACCAGTTGTCACCAGGCAGGGATGGCTACAAATTTGTATGATGCCTTCCAGTAAAGATAATTAACAAGATGGCTAGCTCAGGGTTGGGTCTTGTAGAGCAGGAAATTTGTCCCTCAGTCTTAACAGGCATTGCTCTAGCAGGGCAGGAGGAATACTAGCACAAACACTTACACACAATGGAAACAGTGATTGGCACTGAACTGTGAATGATTAAACAACACTGGCATCAAATTACCTCATAGTGACACTGATATGCAATTAACTGCAGATCGACTTTAATAATGTTCAACAATTTATGGCAGTTTTTAAGTTGAATTTATAATAGGAAGTTATTCAATGACCACTTAATAATTTAGTATGTAAGATAGTCTAATAAGTTGATCAGAATTTCTATGGAGTGTGAATTTGGCATCAAAGTCAAAAACAGAATATTTTTGGAACTGATCTGCTGAGAAGCAGCAAGCTTCTCAGAGCCTCAACTTCCACCAAAAGTTGCCTTCCTCAGACGTGCTTCATTGGCCTAGTTCAAAAACTAGGAGGTCTCAGCATTTTCCATTTCCCAATCAGATGGAGTTGCTAAGTGATTTTATCCCTTAAAACACAAACGACACTTTTGACAGATCCTTGATGTAGTGTGGGCATCAGGCCAACTTATTTTTGGTATATTGATTGCTGTAGCTGTCAAATATCATGTCACCAGAGCCCTGGTGTTATCTCTAAAACAGCTAAAGTTTTAGGAAAAGTTGCAGGTGGCTGCATCCTGTTCACACAGCAAGAATGAGCCTATTTCTCATTCTGAATGTAAGAACATGACTATCTTCTTAATTCAGACTTATGTCATATAGTTCAGCATAGTAGTTCCAGTCAAATTTTCATTATAATGCACCTGATTATAATGAACGGTTACACTTTACCCTGTTTGATACTGAAATTCTTATTCCCTTTTCCCTCAAGAACCTTAAATGGAGATTTTGCTATCCTTAGAGTTCAATTTTTGTAGTGCATTTTGCCTGTTAACGCACTTTAATCTTGATCCATGAAAACTGCAATTGATTTTTCTTTTCAGTGACTAATGAGATTCCACAGTTTCCATTAAAACATAAGAATAATATGAGGAAGAAAGTAGCAAAGGTTTCTGTGAAAGATTCGACACTTTGTGTGGTGTGTGAATTTGCCCTCTCAAAGATTGATGAAGAGCTGAAAGATGATGCCACAGAGGTAAGGAAATTTGTATATAAATTCTTGAAATTCCACATTCTGTAAAACCAACATCTTAAACCTCTGTGGTTGCGGTAAAAATTGACTGGCCATGATTACCAACAGCCTTGCAGGGAGATGTTTTTTCTACCACTGTGTCCAAAATAACTTTGTTGATGCAGTCCACACATGGGGAATAAGCAACGTGACAGGAAAATTTACGTGGGTCTTGGATTTGGACAAATATTTATTGGACAATCACTCTATACACTCACAAATACAATTATTTGCACTTTTAACGTCTTCAGGCGTTTCCTCATCAATGTTATACACTCTTACACTGCTAATCACGAGGAAGTGTCTTCTGCTCTGCTCGGAGCTCAACCATCCTTAGCTCTCATCAGATACAAACTCTACTGGTCTCTTGTCAGATACAAACTGACTGGTCTCTTGCTAAAGTTGGACTGTTATATCCTGCACTTGGACTGAATAGGGAACGCCTTGTCGAATGGCATTGTTTTGCCCACTGCTATGGAACAAATCTCTTGTTGCCGTGGGAATACATTTCATTACAAATAACGGCGGAAACCCCACTGTTAGACTTTCATGTCCTGGGCAACGATTTCCTAGGAATTGCCAGCTATTGACCAGTGATGGATATTGTCGCGTATCGGGCGTATATCGCGACAAATAACTTCACGCCGTATTTGATATAGCGAATTTTATTTCACATTCGCACCTACAATCACCCAAATTACAGATTTACGATTACTGCTATCTGCAGTATCACAATTAATACACTCCAAATGCCACAATACAACTGGCTGGTTGCTGGCTAACTCGAAACTAACTCGGAGGTAGCTCGCGGACTGACTGGCTGACTCAGTACAACTAACTGTGAATAGCCTTCGCTGCTCCCTATGTAGCCTCGATCGGACAATACGGCCACGTAATAGGCACCCTTGTTGCCTGGCGCTGTGTTGCTAGTAACGCTAGCGGAAGTAACCGCTGTTACTACTTGGTGACGTCACCGCTGTTGACTCGCGTTGCCTAGCGACCAGGATCCTAGGACTCGGCTAACATCGGCTCGCTTCGGCTTCGCTCGGCGCATCACGGCTGGCGGGGGGTGGGGGAGGGCTCATAGCTCAGCATGTCACACTATGTTATCGTCTGGCCTTCCTGGCATCATCTCACACTTAGTTGACTGGTGCACACGAATTTTGCCGATGAATCAGTATGTCTGTTGGCTGATAACTTTCAGAATGAAGTAGTTACAATTCACAGATTACAGGTGGTGTTGAAAATGCTGTTCCTCTACACATAGACACTACTCACACCAGTTAAAGAGGTTCTGATTTGAAGCTGTTCTACAGGAATGTTTGCAATCTCCCTATGAATATTTGTTTTAGTTTTATTCCGTTCTGGGGTTACTGTTGGAAACTTTGTCCTTCCGACCTCCCCATATGAAGCAGTCACAAGGATTAAGATCAGGTGAACATGCTGGCCATTTACCACTGCTGATAGTTCTGTTCATGAAGACATCAGACAAAGTCTGCACAGATGTACGTGCAGTGTGGGCAGTAGCTGAGCCTTGTCGAAACCAGCCATAGAGTCTTTCTTCTTCTGTTAACTCTGGAAAGAACTGCCCGAGAATGGCCTATACATATCTTTTGCAGTTAATTGTTTCGATAAAAGACACAGGTCCAACAATCCACCTTGCATTTAAGCATACCAGATGCCAACTTTCATTGGATGGAGCAGGACTTCCTGGGTTGGATGTGGAGTCTGTGAACTCCATTAGTGATTATTTTCCATATTTATGTATCCCTGCAAGTGAGACCATGCTTCGTCTGAAATGAATGTCAGGAGTGGATAGATCTCACCTTCGACAGTCGGCTGTAGAAACCAACTGCAGAATGAACCCTGTTAGCTGGATCATGAGGCTGCAATGTGTTGATTACTGTTGCTTTATAGGGTCTAACATTAAGTAATTGTGCTGCCCTCCTTGCATTGTACTTTGGCACACAAAGCTAAGTGTTTCATTATTTTTTTGGGTGCATGTTCAAGTATGGCTCCTATGTCATCAAACTTCTTTTCGGTAAGCACTTGGAACTAATTTTTTGGCTCTTCTCAGTTAAGAGTCCCATTGATCAAAGTTTATTCACAAAATTGTGAATTGTTTATCTGCTTGGAACTCTTTCATCACAAAATTTATGTCAAAATTTTCACCAACATTTTCTAGTAGATCCATATTTTGTGTAGGTGTCATACAGAAAATATGTGTTGCTTAAAAGTATACCCCATCATGACGTTACACACTGCTGACAGATTGCAGCTGGGAACAATTGGCTAATGGAGCTGATAACTGCCAGCCATTACTGACAGATCATTAGCAAATTCCCATGCATGAACTGCACTCCTCACTGTGGAACATAATGCCTTTAAGTGGTCCACAAAGTTAGGAACTTCCCTTAATTCCAAATGTTATCATCCATCAGGCATACTGATATATCGACAAAATTCATATGTGCCTCACAGCCGGTGGTGCATTGGTCGCTGTGAGTCACTCAGCAAAGGTAAGAACCACTCTGTGTATGCAGTGGGTCACTTTTGATGTGGATTCTATTTCTTTGGCCAAAAGTTTAAAGTGGATTGTGGAATTAATGGTTTGGCAATATGATATCATTCATTCTAAATTTATCAAGTTCATGAACGTTTAATATGTTATTTTTGTAGCATATGAATGCAGTCTGTAGATAAGGCACCATTTTCATCTTTTATGGTATGTATCTTAAGTTTATGTCCTTAAATTAATTTATAGTTAGTTGGCTGTGTGGTGATGTAAGAACTTGGCCTCCTTTATGACAGATGCACATTCTTCTGTATTATGATAGAATGCTGATTATCCAAATTAATTAGTGACAGATGTAGTTCAGAAAATCGAAAATTTGGACAATTGGATTAAATTGTTATCTGTAAAAAAAAAAGTTATGCATTCTAATATTACAATAATAAGAACCAAAAAAATGGTAAAACAAGTGAGACATGAAAAATTAATAAATGTAATTACAAATTAACTTTTCCAAACACTTTATTTGAAAAAGTCCAACAGTGATGGTTGTTCAGCAGACAGAACTTGTTTCCCAGCTGACTCATGAATGGAGACAGAGTCATCATTTTTTCGTTGCAGTGATTCGGATAATTCGGATTTGGTTCATACTGTATCTGCCTTTTATCTACGTAATCCACATTGAGAACTCATTGCCCTTGTAGTTTTTCCTTGATCATTTCCTAATTACCCACCCACCATCCATTGTGATCCTACCAGGAGCTTATCATGCTACTTCCAATTGCATAGCAGTCCAGGTGATCAGGACATGTGGACATCCATCATATTGAAGTTATATCCCAGGGAGAGGCTTAAATTCATTTATGCATGTGTATCTTTTGCACATATGTGCACTCACACATTTGAGCGCACACCATTCATTCATTCATTCATTCAATCCCTCAATTCGTCATCATCATTGTCCTTCAGCTCCCACTGGAGCATAGGGCATTAACAAAGTGTCACCATCTCATACGGTTCTTGTTTCTCCTCATGCCTTCCCAACATTCAAGGCTTTCTCTCATATTGTTGTGTGCCAACTCCTCTTTGGCCTTCCTCTTCAGCTCCTCTTTAGCCTTTCACTTTTCATTTGACCTTGTGGTTCCACTCCATAGCCTCTACCTCAGTTGCGTTCAAAAAGTGAGGTCATTCCAGTTCCATTTATGTCTGGTTATCCGTTCAGTTATTTTTATTTCATTTGTCTGTTTCCATAGTTCATCATTTGTTATAATAACTGGCCATCTCACATTTACTGTTCTAAAGAGGCATCGATTTGCAAACTCTGTAAGTTTTTTACATCTTTCTTGCTTGACTTGCCATGTCTCACATCCATGTAATAGAATTGGTTTCACATCAGACTTGAAAATTCTTAATTTTGTTCTTACTGAAATATCACTTGATTTCTACACTTTTTGTAGTTAATTAAAAGCCCTATTTGCTTTAAATATTTTATTTTTTACATCTTCCATACTGCCGCCTCCTTTGTAACTATACTACCAAGATAACATTCCTTCTATTACTGCCGTATTATATCTGATGTAACTTTAAATTTTTTTAAGCCATCAGCATTTGTTTCACATTTTAGAATGCACTGTCTTCATTAACTTGATTAGAAACTTTAGTTTCATATATGCAGGCATGATATGTGATATCGATAACACTGTAATAATAAAAGTAATTCCATAAAAGTCAAGGTTTTGTATGAGTCAGAATACGAAGGTCTTCTTGTTAGTTGTACATTAGTGTGAACATCATAAATATGTGATGAAGCGTTCATATTCTTGTCAGGTTTATACATTCAAAATGCATACAGGTTTGTTGGAGGTCATTGTATCTTATAACTTTCAGGAAGAAATTAAGGCGTATGTTGAAAATGTATGTAACATACTCCCCAGAACTGTGGTCTCCCAATGTAGAGAATTTATTGAACAGTATGGCGACGTGGTGATTGCCTTGCTTGCACAGTCTCTCGACCCCAAGACAGTCTGTACGGAAATTAAGGCTTGCAGTGGATCTAAAGTGAAACATTCTGTTCTGATTGGTAAGTACTTCGGGTAAGATGAGGATTCCCTGTGTTCATATTAGCGACCATTATCAGCTTATCTTTGCAAAACATTCTTGTAATGAAACCTTGGTATTTGACAGAGTCACCCGTAACAAGCAGCATGAAGTGCACAGCTGTTTACTAGTAAGAGTATATGCTGCGTTTTATTTTTTTTATTTTTGTGAAAAGTGTGTAGCCTCCAGTATGAGTAATTTGTGTTCCAGACCACAAATTTGGTTGTCATAGTTTATTATAAGACCGTAAGTCAATAAGTAAGTTACAAATGGATATATAACTTAAACAAATAAGAGTACTGATTTGAAAAATGCTTTTATTTCTCAACATAATCTCCCTGTACATTGAGGCACTTGTCCCATCATTTCACAAGCCCCTGAAAACCAACAGCATAAAATTCTTTGGGCTGCTGTCGGAGCCAGGCAGTGACTTCCCTTTCTACAGCTTCATCATCAGGAAAATGTTCAACTGAAAGATGATGTTTAAGAGGGCCAAACAAATGGAAGTCACTTGAAGCAAGGTCAGGACTATATGGAGGATGCTCGAGGACTTCCCACTTGAAATTTCACAGCATCTCGTTTGTCTTGTGGGCAGTATGGGGATGCGAATTATCATGCAAGAGCAACACGCCTTTGGTGAGGAGTCCTGGTCGGTTCTGTTGAATGGCCTTACAAAATTTCCTGAGAATGTTACAGTAGGAGTCAGCATTTACGGTTTGTCCTTGAGGCTGGAATGCGGTGAGCAGTATGCCTTCGTGATTCCAGTCACCGCCTGGTTCCGACAGCAGCCCAAAGAATTTTATGTTTCTGGTTTTCAGGGGCTTGTGAAATGATGGGGCAAGTGCCTCAATGTACAGGAAGATTATGTTGAGAAATTAAAACATTTTTCAAAGCAGTACTCTTATTTGTTTAAGTTCTATATCCATTTGTAACTTACTTATTGGCTCACCTACATACTTATGAAGCAAAAATTTTGCTACCTTGTTTTTGAAAGACACACATTGTCTGGAGGTCAGTCATTAAGCAAACATCTGTAAGTGGAAAGTGAGTTGATCTGAGAAAATATATACATAAATAAGAATGAAATATGATAAACTTAATGCACACACATACATATTGCACATATTTATTGCAGTGAGTACTGGAAATTTAAGCAGTTTGACATTATAGAAGAAAATGGAGAGTATGAAATGGTGCTATTCACTGGAAGAATTGTGATAGTAAACTGTTCTGAAATCTAGGGTTTGAAGCTCTCACAGCTGTTGTCATGAAGAGCTCTGTCTTCTGGGATTTAATGCCATGTAATCCATCTGTGCTGGTTTCTTGCTGGCTTATTCTTCGACCCTGAAGATGGAAGCAACATTTTGGTCCCAAACCTCAGTTAACTTTCAGTGGGCTGCATGACATTATATTCCAGGAGATAAGACTGTTTTGTGTCTGAAATATCTTTGTGAGTACATCATAATAAAAATAATACACTGATGTAGATCATTGTATCATTTTTACAAATTTACCAGATTCCATTTTTAATACAGAGTGGGAACAGAAATTTCTATACCAGAGATCTCATTCAGCATATAGGACTTTGCATATATATGGCTGCCTACTCAAGGTATTGTCTACCCTCAAAGATGTTTTATGCAAAAAACAGGCAGGGCTGTTCATGACATCAACTATTTTTGTTCCAGGAAACCTACATCATTCATACCACCTGAGAGCTGTTAACGTTTTTACACGCATTCATGTGAAAATTTAATTGAATATTTGTAAAATAAGGAGTTTGTCAAAATACCTCTGACTTAAAAGCCTTTAATTAGCTATAATGACTGTTCTAATTGCCTGGAAGTATTAGAACTGCTGTCTTGCCTAATACAAGGAAACAGTGATTTAAAGGGCAGCTGATTAATTGGAGTGTGGTAGTGTCAATTAAATGACATAGCAGTTGGTTGTGTTTGTTATAGGAGAGCATTGAAATCTTATGGGGATAGACTTTAGGTTGCACAGTATGGCCAGAAATGACAATGCTTATGCAACACATAAATGTGTGTTCTGTTAGAATCAGTGAAGAAGTCTGTAAGGGAGTGTGCTGTATGTGAGGCATCAATGGCAGCTTTTGATGAGCTTCTTGGGGACCCCAGCTTGCAGAAGGATGTGGAACAATTGCTGAAGAAAGTTTGTCCCAAGCTTCCTGCAAAGGATCAAGCTGATGTAAGGAGTTACAACAGTATAAAACGTTTATCTACATAGAGGCCTGTTCTGTCATATGTTAGCATGCAGTTACAAATAGGGGCAGAAGATAGTAGCAATGAACAGAGTTGAAGGTATGCTGATAGTGTGTTGCAGTGTTCGTCTTTGCGGTAAGAAGTTTGTAGCATACCTCTAGGTAGCATTTCCACTAAGTGAATGTTCTTTGTCAGGTTTAATTTTTTTGGAACAATGTAACTATCTTTCCAAGACTTTCCACATTTTTAGGGAGCATATTCAGTGAAAATGTAATTTTGAAGTGTCCCTCAAGGGCTGTGATGCTCAAGACTGGATCACAGTGATAAGCTGTGCATTGTGACCAAGTATAATGTTAATAACTACAATAACATCTGATGAAATTTCAGTAGGGTTTATGCTACTGAGTAAATAAATAATATGTATTTAGACACTAAAACTTGCTTGTAATAGAGTACCAAGGAACCTGTACATTATTTAATTTCAGATGGGTTTCCATTTAACACATAAACTTTCATCTTCAAAAGTATTGTGCAATATATCTAACCCTTCCAGCCGCACTATGGCCCTGGATCCACTCAGCCTCTAATAGAAATGAGTACCAGGAATTTCCTGGGGGGCAGGGGGGTTTAATGCTCACAGCCTTACACACCATCTATGGGCCGACTGTCTAGGAGATGTTGGAGCCTTGACCTCTCATGGCCTGTAACAGGGACAGGACCAAAATCACAAGTCAGAAAGTCATGCTACATATAGTATGTTAGAAGAATGTCACCTTTCGGTTTACCACCATACCACTTCCTACAAAGTAAAGTGGCTCAAACAGTACCACATCTGATTTATATTTTTGAGGTACCCAGGAGATTGACTGCTCTGACTTAAGTTTGTCATGTTCTTTTTTTATTTTTCATTCCTCCTGACAGATGTTGGGATAGTGAATCATTAGGCCATGGTAGCTTCCTCATATTCTTTTCAATTCATTATTCATCAGTCATCCTACCATCTGACAGTGTAATTGAAGATATTGACAGGATTGCTCAATAAACCAGAAAATAAATAAATGTGTACACCATCTTTTCTCTCTTTCTGTCAGCACATAAAGAACTGGAGTAGAGAAGCATTTCTGTTATGCAGCTGATAGAGCACTTCATTCAGTACTGATGTTATGCAGAGGGTCCTGTCCATAACCTAGCATTGAATAATACAATAACATTGCATAAGACCCCTTTATAAGCAAAGAATTGAGTTTATTTTGTAGTGGAATTCCTTGTACTATTATGATGGTGAAATATAAGAGTCCTGTGTTGGGCTGGTTGTGTGTCTGGTGTGAGAGGAGGCAAGACTGCATACAGAAATTTGTTCAGGAAGTCTCTTGGATAATTACCCTTTGGTAGATCATAAAGAAGCTGGAGAATACACGGTGTGTCCAGGATCCATTAGGACTAATTTTTTTTTTTAATTTTGCCCTGCAGTGCCATCTGTTGGCAAGTTGTGGCGTTAAGATTCTTGAAGTTTCAGTTGTGGCTGTCTGTAATTTCAAAGCGCAAGCATTGCTGCATTGTGTGCTCTGACCTTGAATGTAACAGTATTGTTCTGACACTCGTTGGAAAATGGCGGTTGAACAGAGAGCCAACATCAAATTTTGTTTGAAGTTGGGCAAAACAGCCAGAGAAGCGTACGAAATGATGAAAAGTGTGTACGGTAGTGATTGTTTGAGTCGTTCAAACATTTTTCGATGGTATGTTATATTTCATGATGCCAGGGAGGACGTTGAAGAAGTTCCACAGGCATCAAAGCCAAGAACAAGTCACACTAAAGAAAATGTGAAAAAAATGACCGAAATCCTTTCATCAGACAGATGTGTTTCTGCAAGACTCATCGAGGAGCTTTTGGGAATAACAAAAAGTACTGTGCATCGAATTTTGAATGAGGATTTGGGCAAACAGAAGGTCTGTGCGCGATTTGTACTGCACATGCTGTCAGGCGATTAAAAATGTGCCAGAGTGGAACACTGCAAAGACATGTTACGGCAGGCCCAAAGTGATACAAAATTTACAAAATCAATTGTTACTGGTGACGAGACATTGTGTTTTCAACATGAGCCTCTCACAAAGCGGCAGAGTGCAGCGTGGTTGAGCCCAAAGGAACCGAAACCAAAGAAAGTGTGCATGCAGAAGAGTTGAGTAAAGACACTGCTAACTGTTTTCTTCGATTCCAAATGAATCATTCACAAGGAATTTCTGCCAGAAGGTCAAACAGTGAATTCTGATTATTATCTCGGAGCCCTCAGCCGTTTGTGGGCGAGAATTCTTCGAACTCAACCTGAATATTGAGAGCAAGGTTCCTGGTCGCTCCTGCATGACAATGCCCCACACCACAAACCGAAGATCGTGCATGATTTTTTGGCCTGAAAAGGGATCACAGTCCTTGATCATCCTCCATATTCGCCAGATTTGGCTCCAGCAGATTTCTGGTTGTTCCCAAAAGTTAAGTTGGCGATGAAAGGAGACCATCACGATACCATCCAGGACATCCGAAGGAAATGTACCGCAGTTTTAAATGCGATTCCACAAAAGGAGTACAGTGACTGTTTTCGAAAACTTTTCAATCAATTCCAACTATGTATTGATTCAGAAGGATACTCGTTTGAATAAAAAGAGTGAAATTTTGAAAATAATTCATGTCTTATATTTTTAATGAACACAGTCCTATGAGAACCTGGACACACTGTGTAGCATTATTCATATGCTAGGGAATTAATTTGTAAATGTTGGAAGTGTATGGAATTGTCTCGTGTTCATGTCCTGTGATGGTCTTTGATATCAGTGTTGAATGTTCTCGTTCTACTGGCAAAGTAATAGTGTGTTTAGTAATCTTAGAGGTTACTTCATCACCAAACAGTGACATAGAGCATTATGTCACTATCACAAAGTTACCAGGCTGTATTTTCAACATACGGTAGGAAGCAGGCTCACCATACCAGAGATCCTGTTGCACAGGACTTTTCTTCCATAAGGTTTTCTGCTCAAGGTATGGCACTTTCAGAAATGGTTTAGACATAACAGTAGTTTTAGA
The DNA here is from genome assembly GCF_002891405.2 of Cryptotermes secundus. NCBI lineage: Eukaryota > Metazoa > Arthropoda > Insecta > Blattodea > Kalotermitidae > Cryptotermes > Cryptotermes secundus. The sequence continues at coordinate 333,677 of NW_019724595.1, read as the reverse complement.
GAATCTTTTTCACTGCACTTAAAGATGTCTCAGTATTACCTTCCCTGTAAATGAGAAGCTTGGACTAATTTTGTTGCTCTTTGTTTTTCAGTGCAACAAATTGATAAATGTTTATGGCCCAAGCATCATGAACTTGATATCTCAAGTAGCAGATCCACAATTGGTGTGTTTGGAGATTGGTGTGTGCAGATGGGAGAAGCAGACTGTGCATTTGCTTGGAGGCAAGAAGTGTGTCTGGGGACCAGGTTACTGGTGTCAGTCTGTAGCTCATGCTAAAGCTTGTGATGTAAGTAATATTTTATTTACTGTTATGAACTACTCTAATCTAGTATTGTGGTTAGAGAGGCATCACAGCCTAAAGTTGGATGTGTGGCCATTACTGAAAATGACAAGTTGAGGTGTGGACAAGAATAAGATAACCTTTTATCAGCCATGGAATTTCAGCTGGTCAGGCACTGAGTTTTGCAATAGTAATACCATTAATCCCAGAAGCTGGGACAGCTCACTCAGTGTAGGAATAGACTACAGGCTTGATGGCCAGGGTTCATTACCCAGCAGGGACGAGAGAATTTTCTGTTTCACAGTACCCAGACCAGCTCTGGGGCTCACCCTGCCTCCCATCCAGTGAGTATGGGTGGCTCTTTCCCTGGCAGTAAAGTGGCCAGAGCATGATGCTGACCACTCAACTTCCATATGATGCTGAGTGGAAGACTGGTGAATCTGTACCTCCAACCTGCCCCCCCCCCATGTCTTCAAAGCATGTTGTGTAATTAATTAAGCATGGGGACAGCTTTGCTTTACTTTTACTTTATACCATTACTGCCAAGTTTGAAGTACTGCCACAGGCTGCATAGTACATAGCTTTAAAATCTGATATATCAGAATGATAAAGGTCGAGATAATAACCAATTTAGAAAACATAAATTTTCAGTAATGAAGTAGTCTAGACCAACATTTCTTAACTGGTGAAATACATCCCACAGGTACTACTTGATGGTCAGCTGGGTAGAACTTGAGGTCTTGAAACCCACAAATTCCATTTGCGATGAATTTAATATGAAAATCTGTGTAATTGTAAAGTACACGTTTTTGTAGAAAAGGACATTTTGGTATTACTGTTATGGGACTACAGTATTTTGACAGAATGATAGTGGGGATGCAGGATGGTAAACAGCCCCTGATATTATGACAAATCTAGATTATATGAAATTTCTTCATAGGAAATACTGAAAATATTCCTAATGTGTGTATATATAAACCTCCTATATATTGTGTTCGTTATAGATCTTTATTAGCTTTCCAAATACACATTGCCAGGTGTTCCTGGAAAGTAAGAGAAAAGTCTCACTGTCCTCTGGGATATGACAGCACATAGTCTAATAGAGAGTTATTGATTGTACTGCCACCATCTTCGTGGTTTGAAAGAAAACCAAGCAAACAACAGCCATGCCTTTTGCTTGCTTGTTGCTTCTATTTCTTACTATTTGACTCTAAAGGTGGAACAATCCAGTCCTCTGAAATGTCACAAAAATTCTACCAGACTTCATGGTATCACATCCCAGCAGATTATAGTCAGTGCTAAGAGAACTCGGATCTAAAAAAAACTGATGGTAAAGGCTAACTGTGTAAATCAGAGCCAGTCTAGAAAACCGAAAGGACACACTAAAGTTGGCAGTAACTTTGCCAAGAAGTGGCGGCCACTCAGTTGGTATAGTTCACTTGTGGACTAAAGCCACAGAGTTTGTTTTGGAGTTTTGTAAATCAGAGAAGTGAACGTTATGTGAGAAGAGACCAACTATTTTCTTCTCAAATTGTGAATGAAATAAGGAAAAATAAGTGGAATGGAGGCACGTCTGGTGTGTGAATAAGCTGGAGTAGTTCAGGGACTGCTGTCTGTATTTGCTGCAACATCAAGATTGGCTCTGGGGAGCACACAGTTTGTGTTCAGTGGATGCCAGGTGCTGTTTCTTTGGTGTTAAAGGATCTGAACATGAAGTTGGCCATTCACCATGGTCTAGTCATGAGGTTATGAATGCATATGCTTCCTTCCTTAGGCTCTGGAGCATTGCCAGGAGAGAGTATGGAAAGCAAAGAAACCAGTGAAGCATGTCGACAACTAACCGAATTCATGCTGAGGAAGAACTGTGGAGCCAAGAGGTGATCACTGCTGAGAAGCAAATTATTTTTGCAATTTCAAACTGTAGTAAATCGTACTGATTAATAATATTAATGTCACCAGTTTGTTAGTAATGGTATTGTTTAGCATGAGTACAACCAGCAACTGAAAGAATTTTCCTTTATCTAAATTGAAGCCCTTGTAAACTTGACTTAATTATAACAAAAGATTGTCCTATGATTTGCAGCAGAGTGAAAAGACATGGGTACTGTGATATTGCAATAAGGACTGATTGGTTGTAGTAATAAAAGTGACAAAGGTAGGAGTGTGTGTGTTTTTCCAATAACATTTAGAGTACACCATATTTTTCTTAGTTACTGTGTGTATATAAATATATAGATACTTTAGTTCATATTACAGTCAGAACCAGTTTAAAATTGTTACTTCTGTGTGTGTATTAATGTACATTCATAAAAACAAAAGGCATGCCATATAAAAGANCCCCCCCCACTTTACAGCCCCACCCCCTCCTCCCTTAAATATGGAATTAGCTGGTGCTGAGTCTTTGAGAAGCCACCAATCATTCAGTTGTTCAAGAATTTAACAACATTTTATGCAGCTGCAAGGTTCCTTACCATGTTCACAAAAGCTCTCCACTGACCCCTACCCTGAGCCAGATGAATCCATTCCATACCACGCCATCCTGTTTCTCAAAAGATCCATTTTAATATTTCCCCACCTACATCACCACCGTCCCTGTGATTGTTCTGTGAGAGTAAGTCAGTAAGTAAGTTACAAATGGCTATAGAACTTAAACAAATAAGAGCACTGATTTGAAAAATGCTTTTATTTCTCAACATAATCTCCCTGTACATTGAGGCACTTGTCCCATTGTTTCATGAGCCCCTGAAAACCAGCAGCATAAAATTCTTTGGGCTGCTGTTGGAGCCAGGTGGTGACTTCCCTTTCTGCAGCTTCATCATTGGGAAAATATTGAGCCGAAAGATGATGTTTAAGAGGGCCGAACAAATGGAAGTCGCTTGGAGCAAGGTCGGGGCTATATGGAGGATGCTCGGGGATTTCCTGCTCGAAATTTCGCAGCGTCTCATTTATCTTGTTGGCAGTATGGGGACATGCATTGTCATGCAAGAGCAACACGCCTTTGTTGAGGAGTCCTGGTCGCTTCCGTTGAATGGCCTTACAAAGTTTCCTGAGGATGTTACAGTAGGAGTCAGCATTTATGGTTTGTCCTTGAGGCTGGAATGTGGTGAGCAGTATGCCTTCATGATCCCAGTCGCCGCCTGGTTCCAACAGCAGCCCAAAGAAAAGTGCCTCAATGTACAGGGAGATTATTTTGAGAAATAAAAGCATTTTTCAAATCGGTGCTCTTATTTGTTTAAGTTCTATATCCATTTGTAACTTACTTATTGACTTACATATGTAATAGTGTTTGGGGAAGAGCACAAGTTATGAAGCTCCTCACTATGCAGTTTTCTTCAACCTACTGTCACTTCATCATTTTTTGGTCCAAATATTCTCAGCACCCTGTTCTTAAACACACTCAGTCTATTATATTGTATTGAAGCATCTTGTTGAACTATGCATTCCAATTTTAGAGTTCTCACTTCACAGTCTCTGTGCAAATTGGAACCCTCTATGGTCCCTTTATATCAGACACAAATTTCACACCTATACAAAACTACGGGCAAAATTATAGTGTTGTATATTTTAATTTTTATGCCTTCAGACAGCAAACAAGGAAACAAAAGGTGAACTGAATGGTAGCAAGCATTACCCAAATTTATTCTGCAGTTAATTTCCTCATTAATCAGATTTTATTTCATTGCTGTTATTCCCTAAGAAGTGGATCTGTTAGCTTGTTCCCAGATATTTGAACGTCGCTAATGAACGTGCTGACCATGGTCAAGCTGTGGGTGTTTCTCTGCTAGAATTGTACACTTGTACACGTAGAACACTGAAGTGATTTTCTCTGCTTGCATGTTTTCGTCTGCGTCTTTACCTGCGGATATATGCCGCTGTTCCTGTAACCATGCTGCTGCATTGCGGCCTGATAGGCCTTCAGTCCTACATGATTGCTGAGATGTTCTGTTTCTTAGCTTGCTGTCAACAGGAATGCCATTGGACACAGGAATGATCTCACTGTTACAATTTTTGTAGCTTCTGCCTCATGTATTTCATAAACTTTACAAGAACTGTAAGGTCATTCAAGCTTTCCATCAGCTACCTGCTGGTTTTCATTTGGTAAGAAAGGACATTTTGTCTTGTAACCACTCCAGATTCAGTGCATTATGTGTGTACCACATATTGTGTTTCTGTCTGACAAAGATCATATTAAGTTTTCATGTCACAGAAGTAGCTTTCTGAAGTACATTTAGATGTTGCTGTAACCATGGACAGAGTTCACTCCTGTGATACACCTTGTATTTATGCGTTACCAATCATGTTATACTTTGTTGAACACTTCTTTGCACTTGAGATTTTTCCTTATTTGAATCACATTCACATATTTATAATGTTTAACTAACTTCATGGAGCTAAGCCCTTCTTGAGAAGCTGCCAGTTGTTCAGCTACAAAAGGACTTCCCAACATCTTATGGAACTTGAAGTTTCATTACCGTGATCACAAGAGCCCTGCACTGGTCCCTATTCTGAGGCACATCAATCGAGTCCATACCACCCCATCCAGTCTCTAAGATCCATTTTAATATTATCCACCCACCCATGTCTTGGTCTTCCTAGTGGTTTCTTTCCTTTTAGCTCTCTCACCAATATCCTATATGAACTCCTCTTATCCCCATTCGTGTTACATGCCCTGCCCATCTCATCCTCCTTGACTTGATCATTCTAATTATACTTCATGAAGGGTACAAGTTATGAAACTCCTCATTATGCAGTATTTATAATGTTGTGACTCAATTTTAAATTTTTAAACAATCAATAAAAAAGAAAAAATCAATGACTGCTTGCCATGGAACAAATAACTACATGCTTTCATACTTCAGTACCTACGCGCTGCATTGAAGCCTGGCTGTCATTAATGTACAGAGGGACCGTGCAAGGGATTCGTGGTCAAGACTGGACAAGCATGAATTTGGAAGAAAGATATTACTTTACTGTGTGTGCAGTGTTCTCATGGTGTAAGGTGGCATGAGGTTGAGGCGAAAATATTTCCATATCTTCTTTGGAGGGCGGAGAAGGAAGGGGGGTACACCTACCCACTTAACGTATCTTTAAAGAAATGGTTGTTACCATAACACTAACCTACTCAGGTCCCACAAACAGTGACCAATAAAACATTTGGCAGCCCTGCCAAGCTTTGAACCTGGCACCTCCTGTTAGAAGTCTAGAGCGTCTTAAAGTCGATTCCATCCTTGGTTAGAAATATTGGCTGCAGGGAACATCTGTGTATTTATTTTAGCTTGTGTTTGTTCCACCCTATAAGGTTCTGTTTTAAACTTCTTCACTTCATGGTACAATCGCAGTTCGTGCTTTCCCGAAAACTGGTCGTAAGCTGAGTACATTGTAACAGGACGAATAGGGTTATTTTACTGAAGTTAAGGCTCAGACCCATTTTTCAATATTTTATCCTCTAGCGTGCTATATTTCTTGTTTTTCTTATAAAATCTGCACAGAAACGCCAAGTAACGTAGTATTAAACATTTAATCTCATACAGATATTAAGAATAAGGAAGTTAATATCCATGTTAATTCCATGTATCATCGTCAAAGAGTTGCAATTCTAGCCAACAGAACGTTACTAGATGGCGTGAAGTCCGAGTTTTGAGTTAAGATTTGTACGTTGAAAAATATCGGAGCGTGAATGTAGTCGGTGTTAATCTAGTGAGTCGTGAATGCGGAAATACGTAAGCTGGAAAGCCCTAAGCCGAGGTACGACTGTAACATAAAGGATGGTAAATGCGGAAATCGGGAAGTTGTAGGCCGAGGTACGACTGTACAGAAAATCAAGCGTGTTCCGAATTCACATACCGGTTCGAGCTTCACTAATATCTTCCACGATGTCGGCGTCCTTTGGCGTGTACTATAGAACCTGTTTCCGTATGAGTTTCAAGCGTAACGCAGAAATTGGTCATTTATCCATTTGTCATAACCTCAGTGTGAAATGTACAATGTGCGCATTATACGCAGTCACATTGTCGTTACGAATCAGCTGTTTTTGGGTCGCACGTTGCGGTCCGGTACACATAACATAACCACAGTTTCAACTTTCTGCTGTTTGCTGACTACCTTTGGAAAGTTTAGTTCACAGTAAGCGGGTTTTCAAACCGTAACAGTACGAATTCCCCTGCGCTGTATTAGTACGGTAGTTTATGAATGTAATAAAATGTGGAAGCCCATCATGTAAAATGTGTTAAGTGAAGCTCTTTACGAAAATGAGTTATTGTAGTTTAAGGCGAAGCGTGACGTTCAATTGTGAAAGTACTAAAGGTGTTGTATTCTCACTAAAATGGTGACTGTTGAATGTAATAAGTTGTGATATGAGATAATGGTTAATAATTATTTAGTTCGCCCTTCAGACATCGGTAGTACATTGTTACAACATAATGTAGTGTCGGTATTTTTAATCACTGCGCGAATTTTAGTAATGTTAATATTTATGTAAAATGAAAAAAAGAAGATCATGGCAACCTCACAGTCGCATATATGGAAAGAAGCCGCACTCTCTTTCCGTTTGCAGCATTAAGATCTTAATCTGTGTTTGCTAAGTGCCCGAACTGACATCGGCCGTGCTTAAGAATACCGTCGACAGAGGGGTAAGTTTGTATCATCCAACTTCATGGTGTTTCTCAGGGAAGGAGTGCTGAAATATAACCTGTGTTGTAACGTAACGGTTGCTTCCCAGTGCGTAACACCGCGGCAAGAAGACGTACGGGGAAGTGGAGATGTAGCTTCACGCGTTCTTAATCTGGGCAATACGTGGAGGTGAATGTTCAGCTTCATGCTCCTATCGCTTTATCCCCGGGGGCAGAATCTCCCCTCTGTCTCCGGTGTATACCACGTAGACAGCGTCGTGGGCCCCAATGTCGGCCTAGGCAGTGTGCATGGAATCGAACGCTGAATTCCCGGTCCAACCCATACAGTAGCCACAATGCCGACTGAGCTAACCAGGCTCTGAACGTGGTTTCAAGTAGTTCCTTTTTCATAAATCGCAACTGCCTTTGTCNAAAAAAAAAAGTGGAATACAGTAGGAAGTTACATAAAGGGGAGCTTCTGTGCCGTCCGTGTGCAACGTCTGTTACTGTTCACTCGTCCCCTTTCTTTATTGTCACTGCAGGTTTCTGCCTAACCGGCCATCCTCAGATGTGCGGGTTGTGATTATGGAGTTTGCTGCTCACTGTAATGCTGTTTTGTTTTTCTTATGTAGTTGCCTCGGATTGCATCTTGTTATGTGGGTTAGCCAGCTGTTTTAATTTTGGTGTCCTTCAGCTGCACGTGTTTTACCCGTCGTTTTGTTTGATTTGTTGGCTGTGGCTGTCTTTAAAGTTCTTCTTGGGTCGGGAGTTTCTGTGTTGTGGTCCGCAATCACGGTCGTCCGTTGTACGTGTTATGTACACGCCACAACATATTATTAGCGTAATCAAATCCGGAGGGTGAATGGGCGGAACATACAGCATGCATGGAAGGCATGAGAAAGACATACAAAATGTTGGCTGTAAAATCTTAATGGAAGATACCACTTAGAAGAACTAGGTGTATATGGGAAGCTACTGTTAAAATGGATCTTAAAGGAATATGACCATAAGATATTGACTGGATTCAACTGGCTCAGGATAGGACGAGTGGCAGGTTCTTGTGCGTGTGAGACTGTGTATTTCATCATCACGGGCAAAACAGCCTTTTTTTTTTAGCCTTTGCCTTCCTTAGAAGATCCTGCCATAGTTGTAGACCACCCGGTTTCCAATTTTTTTGATTTCACAAAAATGTTTTTTTAGAACAAGGTCTTCAGCCTTGCTTTCAACCCCCAACCTGGAGATCAGGTCTTTGTATTTATGTCCCAAGTGACAGGGTGGCCCAGTTATACCCCGAAGCACTGGGTTCCCTTTTCGTCGCCTTCTGCGACCCTCAGGGCTGCAGTGGAGGTCTTCTAACGCGACTCCACACGGGGCGTGTGTTCATCTGGAAATGTTTTCATGAACGCGGCAATTGACTTCATGGAAGGCAGAACATTTCTGCTTCTCAACGAGTCTGCTCCATGGAGTTAGTTGTAGCATTTAATGTACTAAAAGTATAATGAAACTTTCTTAAATCATAACAGAATTCCTAGTTGAATCCACTGTCTGTAATGGATGTGTGGATGAGTCACGAAGTCTGTGTAAGTCGCAGAGTAAATGAGATCTCAGTTCAGTGGGACGGACGCTCAAAAGCAGCCGGTGGCCTACTGCGGAGGAAGACTCCATGTCGTCACCTCGAGCCTCACAAGACGCCCCGTTATCCTAAATCGCCGAAATGAGGGCCGAGACACTGCAACAGATGTCCCACGACATAAGAATTAGAATCCGCAGTTCTGCATAATTTGTTTCGTTGGGAGCATAACGGTTTTTAGGCCCGTTTGCGTGTTGTCCTGTATTTTTTAAATAATTCGTGAACCTTTGAACAGGTGTTCGTGAAATTTAATATTTCGGAGTTTAATTAAAATTTGTTGCCACATTGAAACTTTGGTTAAAACCAGAGTAAAATAAAGGAAACATACGTGCGCTTCTGGGCATATCTCGAACGTAATTCTTTAAATACTTAACAGAGCAAGAAATATTTTGAGAACATACTTTGTATGCGAAAATTAACCATATATTTAATATCCGATACATTTTCCCCCTCAAGTCCTAGACGTAAGTGAAGAAGTGCTGTATGCCCACACTTCCAATTTGTGTATTCATTAACCTTCAAAGACTTCCCTAACACAAACGAAGATTACCGAAGCGTTTTATGCTTGGTAAGTAAAGAAAAGCCGGTCACGGTAGCCGAGCGGTCTAAGGCATGCACTGTCTTCGCTCGCTCGGAATCCGGGATCGTGGGTTCGAATCCCACTCAGGGCATGAATGTTTTGTGCGTTTTTCTGTGTTTGTCTACAGGTAGAGGCCTTGCGACGAGCTGATCACTCGCCCAAGGAGTCCTACTGTATGTGTAAGATCTAGTAAATCGACGTGAAACGGAGAGTTTCATGGAGGTAGGCCTAGGCCCAAAATTGAGGCCGTAGCGCCACAGAAAAAAAAAAGTAAAGCTGATCCTGTAAGAGGCCGTGAAGGCCCATAGGGCTGTGAGACGTTGAAGGTTATGTAGACAATCGGCTCAAAGATGGCGGTAAGGTTGTCAGCCTTACGCGCCGGCCGCGCTGTACACCCCAGGAAACTTATTTAATTAATTGCTGGTACTCATTTCTGTTAGAGGCTTAGTCGACCCCAGGGCCATAGTGCGGCTGGAAGGATTAGGTCAATTGAAAAAAATCCAGTGACGTAATCGGGACTTGAATCCGCGACCATCCGGCTTTTAGCATAGCCCAAAAATATATGCCTTCCACCTAAATTTATAGATCTGCGTATATATGAAGATACATGTAATAAAGATAAAATTCATTGTGCACCTAAGGCCTAATTTTCAATCGCGGTCGGTAAACCTGATGAAAACAAATGCTGCTTAGAATTGAGAGAGAGAATCTCGAGTGAGTTAGGTTTGTTTTATTCTCTTAATGTATTGCTGTGTTACAATAAGATTTTGATGTACGTACTAATTTCATCTTCTTTTAGTGTGTGCAACAAATGGGACCTTTATTATTTGTAAGATTTGAGGTTTTCACGGCGGTAACTACGAAGAATACCGTCCTCTTGGGTGTGGCTCCGTGTAGATATTTTGTTAACCGACGTTTCGGAGGAACCTATTGCCTCCATCTTCAGGGTATAAGAAATACGCGAACGACGATCTTGCGTGAGCTGAAGATGGAGTCCATACGTTCCTCCGAAACGTCGGTAATCAAAATATCTACACGGCACCGCATCCCAGAAAACGGCATTATTTATTTCAGGCCTATAATTTTGACGTCTTGCCACGTTTGATAATAATATCAACTGACAATGAATAGTTGCCTGTGAACTTAATGATTTTTAATTGGTAGTTTATTTAACGGCGCCGTTAATAGCTCAGCCTATGTAGTTTCGAATTTCAAGATCATTAGTGAATGACTGGTTGCACAGGATGTGGAAGGAAGTGGTCGTCAACTGGTCTGAGGTATTGAAATTCGGTCGGGAGGCTCAGGGAAACTACGAAAGACTTCAGTCAACCCAGGCAGTCCCCAGGCTGAGATTTGGAATAAAGACCAGCCGTAAAACAAGCGGAAATATTAGTCATTCGATGATGACGACTTTTCATAAACCATTCCATCATTTGACTCTGCATAATCTGAGCTACAGAAAGCGTCATTAATTAAGTAAATAGGGATTTATCGATTTGGCCCAACGGAATAGGATTTCACTTGAGGACTTTGACTGTTCAGTCTCCGAAACTTCGTTTAAATAGAATTACGATGGTTAATGTCCATAAAGTCAATCATTGTAAGGGCCTACATGTTCTGTTGTTTTAAAACCAGTTCTAGTCACTGTTGTTGCAACAAGACAGTCCAAGCAGAGTTGTGAAGCAAATTAAGCATCCGGTGGCTCTTTCTGCAAAAGCTGTGAAGTCTGCTTTCGTACCCGGTTAAAGCCGTTATGCGTCGATTCACACTTTTTAATTGTTCCTTCCTCCATGAATATCTCTCTGATAATGAAATTTTATTCGTCCTGTATTTGTAAACTTACCTTTCTTACTCAGTAATGAAGCACGTACCGGCCCAGAGCAGTAGCCCTCAACTTAAGTACTAAGGATGTGATAACCTGCTTGCCTGGTCAAGGCCATCGCAGCCCCAGGGTGCAGTGCTACTTAAGTATGGAGCAATGGTGAAACGATTAACCAACTGACCAACTCCATCAAGTTGAGTCCTTAAGGAACCATCAGTCTCTCAGCTCTTCAAGAATTTTCCCAAATTTTATGGAACCCGGAGGTTCATTACCGTGTTGACAAGAGCCCTTCATTAGTCCCTGTCCTGAGCCAGATGAATCCAGTCCATGCCACACCATCCTAGTTCTTTAATGTTCCTTTTAATATTATCCTCCTATCTACATCTAGGTCTTCCTGCTGGTCTCCTTCCTTTTGGCTTTCCCGTTAAAACCCTATATGCATTCTCCTCGTCTACATGCGTCCTGCATGCAACGTCCATTTCATTCTCCTTGACTTGCTCATGCTAATTGTGCTTGGCAAAGAGCACAGGTTATGAAGCGCGTTTTTTTTTTTTTTTCAGTTTTCTCCAATCTCCTACCATTTCATTCCCCCTCGGTCCAAATATTCTCCTCAGTACCCTGTTCTTAAACACACTCAGTTTATATTCTTCCCTTAATATAAGAGACAAAGCGTTACACCCACAGAAAATTATAGGGTTTTTTTTTTTACGTTTTTAGGCAGCAGACGAAAAGGCAAAAGATTTTGAATGGAATGGAAGCAAACGTTACTGAAATTTAATCTGCACTTAATTTCCTCATGAATCAAATTTTGATTTCTTACAATCGTTCCCAAATATGTATTCGAACTTCGCCACATTTTTCGAAGGCATCTTCTAATGCGAAGTAAAAACGCAGTGGCGATAAAGCGTCTCCGTGTTTTAGACCGTTCTGGATAGGAAACTTCTCAGACAATTATTTAGCTATGAGAACACTACTATATGTTTCAGTTAACACATTTTAATCAACCTAACAAGTTTAGTGGGTACCCCAGACTATCAGAATATTGTACAGTACTTCCCTCCTAACTGAATCATAGGCTTTCTTGAAGTCTATGAATAGCTGATATAGTGTCTCATTGTAGTCCTATTTTTTCTTCAGTATCTGATAAATGTAAAAAAAAAAAAATATAACAGTAGTTGATCTGTTACGTCGAAACCCACACTGATGATCCCCAATAATTTCATCTATGTATGGACTTCACCTTGAGAGAAGAATATTGGATACAATTTGAAATTGATAACAGTGGTATGCCTCGTTAATTAGTGCAGTCAGTTTTATCGACCTTCTTATAAGTTGGTACAATAATAGGCTCCTTCCACATTCTTCCTCATTCGAAATATAAGTAACGGGTTCTTGGCCCTTAGAATGTAATACTCGTATTTCGCCTCCAGCTTGAAACAGTTCTGCCGGAATTTGATCATTAGCTGTCTATTTATACCTTTTCAATTTCGCAATAGCAATTTCGACCTTATAAATGCTAGGCTCAAATTCTAATGCCTCAGCTGTGTGTATATTTCAGTCTGTTTAACGTCACTGACCCTGTGTACATTCTTTCACCTATTCAAAGTGTTGTGGGAATCTGCAAGCGACTCCCTATGAACCTCCTCCAGTGCCACTGTGTCCAGCACAACAGTCTCTTGAAGTTACTTTCTCGTGAAGCTGAGCCCTTCTTGAGGAGCCGCCAATTCTGCAGCTACTCAAGAATTTCCCAGCATTTTATCGGACCCGAAGGTTCATTACTGTGTACACAAGAGCCCTTCACTGGTCCCTATCCCGAGCCAGATGAATCCAATCCATACTATCCCATCCTGTCTCTCTAAGATCCATTTTAATATTGTCCACCCACCTATGCCTTGGTCTTCCCAGTGGTCTCTTTCCTTCTGGCTTTCCCACCAATATCCTATATGCATTCCTCTTCTCCACCATTCGTGCTATATGCCCTGCCCATCTCATCCTCCTTGACTTGATCATTCTAATTATACTTGGAGAAGAGTACAAATGATGAAGCTCTTCATTGGGCAGTTTTCTCCAGCCTCCCGTCACTTCATCTCTCTGCGGTCCCAATACTCTCCTCAGCGCCCTGTTCTCCGTGATTGAACCCGAATTTCCGCCGTGAGAAGACCGTGTCAAGGCCTCACTAGAATAGAGACGAATGCAGCAGTTAACTCGGGTTCCGTCATCGCAATTTTCGCTTTTTATGTCAAGGCTTATTTTTGGTTTTGCATGTTAACATTACCGGTAAGTAAACCGGAGACGTGGCATAACAGGACTTAACTAAATCTGTAGAAAACTGCACACTAACGGGGTACATACACTTTCATGTGCGTGTTTTGAGGCATTTTATTCTTCATAGACCTTGGTGTTCCTTTATTGAAGATCAGAGTATATTATTACATCTAAAAATATATTACTCGAAACAATAATATTTCTGGGATGTGACACCGTGCAGTCTGGTCACACGGTTTCATTTCCCAGAAGATAGTTTTTTTATAGTTGCCGCCATGATAACCTCAAATCCAATACATAGGGTAGCTCAGAAGTCAGTTAACTGGTTAGTAAAATGTAAACTAAAATAAGTAAGAAATTTCTTTATTACTCGTACTTAATGAATTTACAAAAATTCGCCGTGTTCAATGCATGACTCACGATGCTGTGATACCGTTCTACAAATTGACTGGTAGAACATTCCCATTAGTACGAGAAAATATTGTAGGGTAACTGACTTTTGGACCTTACCTATATCAACCCAAGCACAGCACACATACGAGGTACGACAATAACGTTCGCGAACTCGCCACCGTGTGCTTGCCGCGGCAGCAGTGGACAGAAACTTCAGTACGGTTTGATGACGTTGGCATATCAGCGTTTCACAGCTGTGTTGTTCTTGATCTATGGCAATCTCTTTCTGAGCGCCGTCTATTATTGCCTGAGTGTGCTTTTGTATCTTGCATCACGACAGTGCACCTCACATGGCGCGGTTTGTGAGGGAGTTTTTAACTAGTAAACAAATAACTTCTGGAACGCCCTCCCTATTCACTGGATCTAGCCTCCATTGATTTTTTCTGTTCCCGAAGATAAAGGAAATATTGAAAGGGAGGCATTTTGATGACATTGATGACTTCAGGAGTAATACGACGGCAGCTCTGAAGGCCATTCCTCAAAACCAGTTCCAAACTTGTTTTGAAGGGTGAACTAGCATCGATGCATAGCTTCCTAAGGGGAGTATTCTGAAGGCGACCGCAGTGATATTCAGCAGTTACCTCTATGAGTTCGCGAAGTTTATTGTCAGACCACGGATCAATGTCACTCTACCGAGCGGGCATGTAAGGCATATTTTTTTGTCGTCAAAAACAGATCGAAACGAACTGAAGAAGCCTTGACAATTTCCGTTTATACCCATCCTTTTTTTCTGTGCATGGTATAAAATAAAGTCTGAAACGAAGAAATTTTTGTCTGATTTTTCATACAGGAACATACAGTCTGAGGTAAACAAAATTAAGACGTCACTCTTAAAAAGTTACGTGCAAGTCTCACTTTGAGATTAAGTGGTAATGCGACTGAAATAAGTTTCTAAACGCTTCAACAGAATGATAACTTGTTTTGCCCTAAGCAGTCACATATTCACGTGTTTATTAAGAAGTTACATATATGAATGGGAGCAATGTTATATGTCAATACAATTTCATTATAACATGGGCATCTTAAAACCGATATCTTATTACACGCGGTACCGTATTTTGTTGAGGCACTATGCTGCAAGCCTGAAGGTCTCTGTTCGATTCCCGATGAGTTCATTGGATATTTTAATAGACCTAATACTTCCAGCCGCAATATGGCCTTGGGGCCGACTCAGTCTCTGACAGAAATGGGTACCAGGAATTTTCCTGGGGGTAAAGGGCGGCCGGCGCGTAGGGCTGATAACCTTACCGTCATCTGTGAAGCGATTGGCTAGAAAATCTGGGAGCCTCGACGTCTCACAACCCTATGGGTCTTCACGGCCTGTTAAGGGATAGCTTTACCTTTTTCCTTTTTATTTTTTTTTTGAGTGTTAAGTAATACTGGGGTATTAATGGACCCATACTGACAGGAAACCACACAATAAGGTATAGCGTAAACTACCGAAATCATGTAGATACTACAGGGTTCTGACGATGGTGTATAACACACAGAGATACTGGGTTTTCGGACTTTGTCCATCGTCCGGATTCTAAATAACTAAGAAAAAACACGACCGGTACGGACTCGGTACATATCCTTCCTTTAGAATATTAGAGCGCCTGGGTCCAGTGATATCTAAGGGACCCAACAGAGTAGGTGTCTGCCCTCACCTGAGGAATTTAGAATCCGGACAATGGACAAAGTCCGAAAACCCAGTATCTCTACCAAAATCATATTTAATTAAAATTTATGGAGTAATTAAGGAAATGGCCGGTCACCGTAGCCGAGCGGTCTAAGACATGCACTGTCTTCGCTGGCTCGGCTGGATCGTGGGTTCGAATCCCATTCAGGGTATGGATGTTTGGTGTTTGTGTGTGTATGTGCGTTTTTCTGTGTTTGTGTACAGGTAGAGGCTTTGCGACGAGGTGATCACCCGCCCAAGGAGTCCTAAAAATGTCTAAGGTCTAGTAGACCGAAGTGAAACGGAGAGTTTCATGGAGGTAGGCCAAGGCCCAAATTGGGGCTGTAGCGCCGAAGGAAAAAAATTTGAGGAAATGGAACATGCACGCGGAGGGGAAAACATTCCCATTTTTAATTAATTTACTGCATCTTGTGCAGAGAACTCATAAGATGTTGATATTTTGTTGGGACGTTGACACGCCAATCATTGCCTCAGTGATTATGGTCAGTTTTAATTATGTTAATTACAGAGTCACTAACTTTAATTAGAGGAGGAGCGGCTTGCCTGAGAGATACATAAGAAGAGGCGCACAAATAAAGAGTTAAGGAAGCCGGCTTAATATCACGCGCATGTTTCATAAAGAGTATTATCTGCAGTAATGAAATAATAATGAAATTTGGGCCTCCATGTTTGCAGGCTCGTAACAGCGCGTCCTGTGAGACTGGGTGTGCCACATCAGCTTAATTAAATGAAAGTAAAAATGCTGATATCACAAGGGCAAGGCTAGCTCGCTCAGTATGGAGACTAGGCTATGGTCCGGACGACCTGGAGTTCGGGATTCATTTCCCGGCAGAAGTAAAAATATGTAAGATTTGAGGCTTTCACGGCGGTGACTATGAAGAAAGCAGTCTTCTGGGATTTGGCACCGTGTATATGTGGTGTTAACCGAGTTTCGGAGGAACGTATCGCCTCCATCTTCAGGGTAGAAGGAAAAATATAAGATATCCGCAAGCGAAGACTGGTCTGCTTTTACCGGTTCTCACGGTCTCTTCGCTTGCGGATTTCTTATATTTTTCCTTCTACACTGAAGATGGAGGCCATACGTTCCTCCGAAACGTCGGTTAACACCACATATACACGGTGCCAAATCCCAGAAGACTGCTTTCTTCAGAAGTAAAAATATCTTCGTTCTTTATAAAGTTCAGGCCGGCTGTGGGACCCACCTTGCTTTCTATCCAATGTCTGTAACTTCAGTCTGAGTACAGTAAGACCTCACTGACTCGGACTAATTTTGGCGCGATCCCTTAGTAACTTTTCGAATTATAGAAGAACTACTGAAAATATGTTGATGGAAGCTATAAAATTGACTTCACGTGTTTTTCCAGAAAATATAGCTTCATTTTGAAACTTAGGTTGCACATCATAAAATAAATTACTTAGTGTTACTTAGGATTGTTGATACCGCGTTTAAAATGAATTTATTTTGGTTTGTGTTCCACTTTTATACTGTTTTTTACTACATCTTGCCTCGTTTCCCTCAGCATTAGGTAATATTTGTTGTATTGTGGGTTAGAGTCCACAAAACTGATGACGGAGTCCAAGTTTTATTTTATTTATTTATCTTTTTTTGCTCTACAACCCCAGTTTGGGCCTTGGCCTACCTCCATGAAACTCTCCGTTTCACTTCGGTGTACTAGATCTTAGACATTCGGTGGGACTCCTTGGGCAGATGATCAGCTCGTCGCAAGGCCTCTACCTGTACACAAACACAGAAAAACACACACACAAACACAAACAATGAACATCCATGTCCTGAGTGGGATTCGCACCAAAGATACCGGCTTCCGAACAGCGAAGACAATGTATGCCTTAGAGCTTTCGACTTCAGTGACCGGCAAGTTTTTGTTTCACTTCTGAAATTGTTGAATTTTGCACAGATCCGAATTAGTGAGGTTTCACTGTACGCAGCTCCAGCTAGTGCCATGTTTAAGAATTCATGGAGCTATACCTTCACTTCTTCATACGTCTTCATAGCGTAGTGTTTAATTATGCACAGGGACTACTTTACTTTTATCAGTACTACAGCATCTGCATATACCTAAAGGAAAGAGTGAATAGAAATTGTGCTCTACTCGCTTGTACAATCATACCTCAGTAGCTCTGAGGTTACCGAGCAGCTTGAGGTAGCGGTACCTCTGCATTTGCATGCGGCTGGGTTATGCTCCGTTACCCCTGCCGAATACTGTGATGTTCCACTAAGCATCTGAGTAAGAGCCGATAATTCGGGCCGGATGGGCGTGGCATTAAGGTTGAATTTCGTCTCTGGCATATACATATATATTATACATAGCAGAACATCTTTCCAAACTTTCATTATAAAATATCATTGAGGGTGCGTTAATAAAGTTTCCACAGTGACAAGGAAACACAACGCATAAAATTTACGAGAAATAACACGCACAATGCTCATATTCCTTTGCTAACTTATTAAAAACGAGTTATCTGCATATTTGAGTTTCATCGTTGTCACACAGAGAATAATTACCTACATATATTTTTTCGCTGGCTCTACATCCCTATTGGGCCCTGGCCTCTGATTTTTCAGTTTCATGATCATTTTACAGACGGTAGGACTCCTTGGGCGAGTGATCAGCTCGTCGCAAGGCGTCTGCCTAAACACAGGACAACAAAATTACAGAATAAACACATACCAAACATCCATGCCTTGTATGGAATTCGAACTCACGATCCCGGCTTCCGAGCGAGCGAAGACAATACATGCCTTTTATTTCTTTAATTCGCTTTGGGGGGGGGGGAGNGGTCCCACTCGGCGCGCCGGCCACTGCTGACTGGCCTATTGTAGCCTGCCCCGGGTGATTATGATGATGGAGAATTTGGTGGAATGAAGACTGGCAGGGGAAACCGAAGTACTCGCAGAAAAGCCGCCCCAGCGCCACTTTTTCCACCACAAATCCCACTTGCCCAGATCGGGGATCGAACCCGGGCCGCCGTGGGAAGACAGCGACTAACCGCTTGAGCTATGGTGCGGCCCAGTACATGCCTTAGACCGGTCGGCTACCGTGACCGGCATTACTTACGTATATTACTTACTTACTTACTCATGGAGCTGAGCCTTTTTTGAGGAGCCGCCAATTCTGCAGCTACTCAAGAATTTTCCAGCATTTTATGGAACCCGAAGGTTCATTACCGTGTTCACAAGAACCCTCCACTGGGCCCTATCCTGAGCCAAATCAATCCAATCCATACCATCCCATCCTATCTCTCTAAGACCATTTTAATATTGTCCACCCACCTACGCCTTGGTCTTCCCAGTGGTCTCTTTCCTTCTGGCTTTCCCACCAATGTCCTATATGCATTCCTCGTCTCCCCCATTCGTGCTACATGTCCTTGCCACCTCATCCTCCTTAAGTTGCTCATTCTGATACTTATGTTAAATATAGGGCATGCAGCACGAATGGGGGAGATGAGCAATGCATGTAGGATGTTGGTGGGAAAGGCAGAAGGAAAGACATCACTAGGATGGGCATGGCGTAGGTGGGTGGACAATATTAAAATGAACCTAAAGAGATGAGATAGGGTTGTGTGGACTGGATCGATGTGACCCAGGATAGGGACCACGGTAATTAAACTTCGGGTTTCCTAAAATATTTGGAAGTTCTGAGTAGCTGCACAACTGGCGGCTTCTCAGAAGGGCTCAGCTCCATGAAGTTAGTGAAATATTTCGTGACTGTTGTCATTGGTTCGTTCAAAATATGAGCGAAGGTCCCTAGAAAGGAATGCGGTTTGCCTCTTGGATTCACAGTACTTTACATCCGCAAGGCTGCCTACACAAGGTATGGTGTGCCCTAGCTCCAGGACTCGTCCAAGATTATCATCAGGTATTGTTGTTCGTCGTTTGTCATCATCAGAAAATGACTACATTCTATTTTCTACATGAGATGGTATCCGGAGATCACCCTGAATGTACAGCAGTTTCTAACGTAAGTTTTGCGTAGTCAGATCATGAGGTACCCTCAAAGATACTGCAGCCAAACCGTATTCAGAGTTCCCCGTGCTTCACAACTACAGCGGCAGACGTTGCATTGCGTGGGCGCATGCCACTAGCAAAATCCTTTTTTTCTGGTCTTCTTGGCTTCCTTATTCTCTTGTTCCCAAGTTTATAATTCCATGTGAAGTTGCTTCCTCTACTGGAGGCCTCGAGACCGGCTTTCGTGACAGGTCCTTTTTGTGGTTTCTCTGTCTTCCCATGCGAATTTCGGGATGATGCCTCACGTAATGGCATCGCAGCTTCCTTCTACATTCTTTCCAATTCATTACCATCATCATCAAGGGGCTGCGGGAGCGTAGTTGGCTGAGACATTGCACTAAAAGCCGGAAGATCGCGGGTTCGATTCCCGATGAGGTCATTGGATTTTCAGTTGACGTAATCCATCCAGCGGCACTATGGCCATAGAGGCGACTCAATCAGTAATAGAAATGAGTATCAGGAATCTTTCTTGGGGGTAAGGGCGGCCGGTGTGTAAGCCTGATAATGTCACCGCTATCTGTGAGCCGGCTGTCTAGAAAATGTGGGAACCTCGACGTCTCACAACCCTATAGGCCTTCACGGCCTGTTAAAAGGATAGCTTTACCTCTTTGCCTTTCCTATCATCATCATCATCATGAATTAGGCCATGCTGCGTCTGTTCCGTTCTCTTGAAGATTATGTTGGTTCCTCCATCTCAACTGAGGGCTCAGTATTTTTCATTAAATGTCAACATTTTCTTCGGAATTCGGCTGCCTTCCATTCGTAAAACGTGCTGTTCCCGCAGTGATTAGGAGTTTAGGGTTTTGTTATTTAGATCAAAGATGTTCATTTTGTATATCTTATTTGGTACTTCCTTGTGTAGCCTACTGTACTCTTCAAGAATGTTCGTTTTTGAAATTCAAATTTCCACTTCGTTTTTCAGTGATATAACCACCCTGTGTAGTTTGGTAACGAGTGTGTTTGCCGGCGTTATGGGCCAACGCTCTGCCTCTTTCTTCATGATAGAATCTACAGTACTCCATAGGGCCGCATTCGTGATCACAGTGATGTGCATAGTTACCGCCGTTAGAATATTGCCACATTCATTCATATTTCAGTCTGTTTATACGTTATTTAAAGTCATTGATTTAAATCTTTGGAACCCAGTAATTACTAATACCACGGGCAAAAATATGCTAAAATTCTGCATTTTGCCCAGAGGTAATACGTATTTATGCCTTTGTATGGTTTTCACAAAATAGAACGACTTTCCTTAAACAGTATTAACCGGCTTCTCTTTGTAGTGGAGACGTAATGTGTTTTCTGTGAGGTACAAACTGAATCTTTATATATTATTTAAAATAAATTTAGACTCAGAATCTGTGGCGTGTGTCTGTGTGACCGCGCGAGTCACCCCCAATGGAAGGGGAGTGACCACTAGTAGTCAGACATGTCATCGGAGTGGGGGTTCCATTTCAAACCCCTTACAAAGTCCTGGAAAGAGTAAAAATGTTATCATGGGCTCCGACGGGGCCCGAACCCAAGCTCGACTCTGCTGGCGAGAAGCAGAAGCAATCAATTATCGTCTTTGACACCCAATTAATTTCAGACTGAAGATAGTAGAGCATGAGTGCCTACTGTCGCGATGGAATGTCAGAGTGTTGCATTACCAACCCAGTTCACTTCCGTCACAATGGAAGAGAGATGTCACGAAACTTACTTCCGGGACGCGGTGAAACTCCTGTATTCTTGTTTCCGCCGATGACTTCGCGAATGTACATGTAGCTGACGTAACTATACTACATAGACTGAAACTTCTTATCAAAGAGACTTATTAATTAGCAGTCTGCATCCTCTAAAGAGAGAATTTCAACGTGGAACCCAAACCGAACATGAGTTAACAGTAGTAATGGGCCGGGTGAGAAATTTCTTGTTCCACTTCTCACCTCGCTCGTTTCTCAACACCGGTAGTTGTTGTAATGCGCGGCATTGTGCTCTGCAGGCTACTCAACCCGGCGACTGTTCGCAAAGGCGTTTCTCTACAATAGCCGCCGAATTTTTCGTCCAATTTAAATTAAATTTGTCATAGGCTTAATGTAACCGTGTGTAAATTTACTTTCATTGATTCTGGTTACGTCGCGAGCCGGGATAGATCAGTCGGTGTAGCGACGGGCTACGGGCTGGACGACCGTGGTTCAATTCCCGGCAGAGACAAGAGATTTATCTCTGCTCTGTAGGTAGTATATTTTTAGCTCTGGAATTTGCTAGTGGGTCAAAGGGTATCTCTATATTAGACATGCATTTGTAGGGGAACTAACAGCCCAACCAATCTGTGTATTTGCTCTCCCATTAAAGCCGACTGATATATGGCTAAGAATTAGGCCTATACAGAACGTGAATTGGCCCTCTGCTCTAGGTGGAGATCCGACATTTTAAGTTTCCGACCGTCCTTCTTATTCCTATTATTATTATTATTATTATTATTATTATTATT
>NW_019724595.1:294727-311819 GCF_002891405.2 Cryptotermes secundus | reverse complement strand
CCCCTCTCCCCTCCTTATTTCCCCCCCCCCCCCCCGAAAAGGCAGATTTGGTTGGCCCACAAGATGAACCACGGCGGTATGTCCTTATTGTAGAATTATTTTCTTAATACATGTATATCCAGTGGCTTATTAGAGCTCGATAGTAAAATGGGTTGTTATGCATGGTCACATGATCTGTTTACGAATTGAAGTCATGGGCCCAATTGATGTTGTCATTAACGCTGTACTTCTCGTGTGGAGAACATGCCTCTACCAAAATTTAGGTTGCGTCATTTTAAGTGAATTCCCAAGTTTTATACATTTTATACGTTCAATATATTTCTCACCTTTTGTTGAATACATCATTTCCGCACACGAATATTACATGTTTGAGGTTCTCCTTTTAAGTTCTGGTCGACACAAAGGAACAATAGATGTGAGAAAGATTTAGCAGTAGGATTGGCTCTTGGATGGACATTCACAATTTAAAAGAAAATTGAAATACGTATGAATCCGCAAAGCGATGATTAATGACCTTTAGGAAATAAATAGACGTTGTAGATGACTAGGAAAGAGTGGGGGAATGACTAAAAAGCAGATATGAAAATTTCCCCTGCTCGTGTCACTGGTCGGAATTATAGATGTGGGGTCTTTAGGCACTAGACATAGCTTCAGTAAAATGGAAGCGCTCTGGAACTAAACAGATGGCGTCTACCCGTGGCCGCGCCCAGTTTCGGCTCTTAACCTGTAGAGACAAATACTTCACGTAACCCGCAAAGAGTAGAAGACGATCTCGAGTAAGTGTTGCTTGTTACTGCCTAAGTAACTTGTACAGCTGAGCTTATGGCGAAATACCGTACGCAGCACATGAGCTTTCTACGGTATTTCAGAAAGAAATGAACTGAACGGACCCTTAGATGGTCATCAGTATTACCGTTGCAACATAACATTCGTATTTAACGTAAGAAAATCGACTGATACAGATAAAGCTATCCCTGTGCTCAATTTCTAAGTACCACGCCATGAAGGCGTACGAGGGAGTAAAGGTATAGCTCTACCATTCTTTACCTCGGCACTAAATTGAGAGGAGTGGTCAGTTTCACGCCCCGGCCGCTTCATCCCCGGGTTCCCATTGGATATGAGTCTGTGGGGGCATCAGAGCTGCTTTAGACGCTGCAGAGAAAGAAAAAGTGTCGTGCCCCTGGACATCCCGACATCCATGCCTTGAGTGGGATTCGAATCCACGATCCCCAGTGTTCGAGCGAGCGAAGATAGTACGAATGCCACCTTCTGTTAAAACAATGTCTACACCGCGCCACATCCCAGAAGACGGCATTCTTCATGGTCACCGCCGTGAAAACCTCAAATCTTACACAGTTCATGCCTTAGAATGCGCGGCCACTGTGATAGGCATTCAGAGGATTCAAGAACAGAAAATTAAGTGCAATCGTGCATAGTTCACGATGATGATGATGATGATGATGACGACGCTGATCATTTCCGTGAACCTTTGCTACCGAAGATCCCAGCAGTGTACACTCATGTAATCCTCGCACGCAGTTACGATACGAGAGTTGAAGAGCCTGGGTGCTGAGCTTAACCTAATGGCATGACCGGAAGTAACGCCACAGCTGCGCGGGAGGGTGCGCATTCGTACCGAATCTCCTTCACCACGGCGAGGTACAGGAGACTACTTACGTCCAGCGGCTTATTAAGCTGGGGTTTGGTGATAAAGCCGATAGTCTGCTACTAGACCTACTAGACGTCCTGGTGAAGGCTATTTCTCTGCCTCTGGCTGAAGTCCTCTCTTCGCCGATTACCTTACAGAACTCACCTGAACTGACTGAAAGTCAAAGTTACTTTACGACTGGCCGGCGTCTTGCCGTTAAGCCCCTTGCGACGACGACCAGAGATTCTTTTCCACCTGAACACTTGGGGTAACAGTCCTTATGTAACATTCTCTCTGACGAGAGGATGGGTCCGTTGTTTGCAGTTGCTGCTGGGCCTTGCAAGCGCAGTCATTCTCGGATCAGATTGCCGCTGGACTGATGACCACACCCAACCTTTAGGGCCATGTCCCCGTATATCCCCCAGGAACTTGGTTCCCATTTTCCTCGCCTCCTACGACTCGCAGGGATACGGTGGAGGTACTCTAAATCCTCCTCCGCACTGGTCGAACTAAGTTCAAATCCTCCCGGTTATAATATCTAGGCACGGACTACACAGAGAACACAGTTCTTCTGTTGATGCATACGTGTATGTTGCGGGCGTTACCTAACAACGTCCGCTGTTTACAGTCACCGCTTAGCAACCGTTCTATACGTCACGATATTGTAGTGTGTTATATTGTCAAGAGAGCGGTTGCGTGTAATAACCAAGACAGTTACAAAGTTAACAAAGTAAATAGATACTTTTTTTTTCCTTGGCACTACAACCCCAGTGGGCCTAGGCCTACCTCCATGAACTCCGTTCACTTCGGTTTTTCTAGATCTTACACATTCGGTAGGGTTCCTTGGGCGAGTGATCAGCTCGTCGCAAGGCCTCTACCTGTAGACAAACACAGAAAAACGCACACAAACATCCATGCCCTCATTAGTATTCGAACCCACGATCCCGGCTTCCGAGCGAGCGAAGACAGTGCATGCCTTAGACCGCTCGGCTACCGTGACCGGCAAATAGATACTTACATTTCATTATTTTGTAACATTTTGTTGTGAATTTCAGATACTCGGGAAGGACAGTAATAAATCAGAATTTAATTCAGGAGGAAATTAATAGCAGATTAAATTCGGATAATATAGTTTCTACCGCTCAGTTCAGAAAATTTTAACTTCTCATCTGCTGCCTAAAAACTTAAAAATTAAAATATAGATAAATATAATGTTTCCTGTAGCTGTCTATACGTGTAAAACTCTGTCTTTGAAATTAACGAAAGAACGTAATTTGAGGGCATTTGAGAACAGGATGTTGAGGAGAATATTTGGACCCAAGATGGACGGAAATCGCATAATGAGGAGCTGCATAACTTGCACATTGCATTAAGTGATTCATTCATCCTTGGCTCTAGAGCCCTTTGTTGGGCCCTGGCCTCTTCTTCAGTTTTGTAATCTTTGTTACACAGACGATAAGACTCCTTGGATGAGTGATCAGCCCGTCGCAACACCGCTACCTACACACAGAACAACACAAATACAGAATAAACGGACACACAGACATACATGCATTGAGTGGGATTTGAACCCACGATCTCAGTTCATGCCTTAGACCGTGCGGCCACTGTGATCGTCAACTTGTACATTTCACCAAGTATAATTAGAATGAACGTGTCGAGGAGGAGGGGAAGGGCAGGTCATGTAGCACGTATGGAGCGGAAAGACATGCGTGTAGGGTTTTGACGAAAACCTGAAGGAAAAAGACCACTAGCAAGTCTTGTACTATTAAAATTGATCTTAAGGGTGAAGTCGTCCAATTTAAGCTAGTGATTAAATTGGAATATTAAGAATAAGACTTGGTGTAAGCGGAGTATAAACAACTGACACTCATATCCCTGCGGCACGGAATAGTGGTGCCATAGTGTCATTTGTTACGTGAAGCCAATATAAATATATACATATATATATATATGAGCAAAGGATGCCGCTCATCGTTTGAAATATTACACTTCGCAGCTGCAGTCCAGCGAGGTCTCAGGAATCGTTGGGAATATCGCTGGACCAGCGGCTTCGAAGATAAAATTGTAAGAGGGTATTGGAGGATTTAAAGTTGTAACACCCGCCTTCCGTTTGAATGATCGAATGAGAAGCAATGATGATATATATCTGCGAGGGTGGGAGAATTAATGTCCCCAAACTCAAGGATATAGTCCGAGCTTCATGGGAGGACTTATAATTTGGTGATTCCGACGGATAGACGTGGTCTGCAAATAATATATTAAACCAGTAAGCAATTGTAATGTGTGCAGTCGCATTATCATTACCCTTTGTCTCATAATCCAAGACCCGTAAACGATCCTGAGGAAGACTTTCATTGCCACCGGAACCCAACCAACATCAGAAAGTAAAGGGCGTAGAGCGGTTGCAAGGGACTAAGTTGGAGTGGTATACACTGGATTAATCTGGCTTAGGATAGAAACCAGCTCTTGTGAACACGGTACTGAACCTTAGGGTTCCATAAAATGTTGGGAAGTTCTTGAGTAGCTGAGCGACTGGCGGCTTCTCAGGAAAGATTTAGTGAATACTTAGTGCAGCTGTGCACAGCTGTGTTGAACGGAACCTCATATACACGTATTAATGGTGAGATGCTTGAACAAGGACAACTTTGTCTAGTTTTCTTGTACTGCGACCTTAATATTTTGTTTCGCAAGATTGCCGCTTGTTTTAATGACAGTCGCCTCATTGTGCATAACTAATAGTGGTGTCTGAGGTTGTCTGGACCTTCCACATCAAGAGAAGTGAACCAAACAATGTCTGATGCCAGACTCTCCTCTGATACGAAGACGACTGGCCTTGTTTCGGGTTAGAAAACAAGATGTTATTTTGTCTGTGGACAGAGTGCAGTGGTTGCAGTATGCCAGAAACGTTCCGTCCGGCTTTTCTGTTGCAGGCCTACCTTATCGTTCCTGCATATAGTATAACGTAGTTCTGAGCATTTTGAAAAGATTAAGGAGAGTACGTTTCTGTGGTTTTTTTATGTATTTGTGGGATATTTAGCGATATTTTCAGTAGCTAGATTGTACACTGTCGAATGGATGAATGACAGGTGAATGATAGTTTGGAAAAGCAGTTGGAAGGAAGTTCCAGGGTTCGATTTCCGGCATGGGTAAAATATTTTCCTGTACTCCACAGAGTCCAGACCGGCTCTGAAGTCCACCCAGCTTTCTCTCCAATGGATAACGGGCCTCTTTCCCCGGGGGAAAAGCGGCCGAGGCGTGAAGCTGACCACTCACCTCCATCTAGTGCCGACGTCGAGAATGTTACAAGTGTACCTCCGTTCCCCAATAAGTCTTCATGGCATGGCACTTAATTAAGCGCAGGGACATTGTTAATTTTTTTACCTTTCTAGAAGGAAGAAGTCGTGGCCTGATCGAAGGACCTTGCCCAATTTGTCGGGAGAAAGTGAGGAAAACCACGAAAATCCTAAGGATAGCCGATGTCCTGGTTGAGAATCGAACTTAACACCTCCCGAATACAATTCAAGAAAGTTATCGCTACAACTCGTTCGGAGTATATTTCATGTTTTGTTAGGCGCATTTCGGAAAAGAAAAATGTGAAAAATCACAGATTTGTGATATCCGTCCATTAGTAACAGTGAAGATGCAAGTAAACTAAAATAGAACTTGTACATCTTATTGAGGTATACCTGCACATTTATATCATGTGTCGTTTGTCACACGATGAGACATCGTCCAATTCGAACTTAATGTGCATTGGTTTTATACCTTACAATATGTATATTATCTTGGTTGGATACTGAGGCTTCTGTCGTTATTTGCATAAGGTTGGCGTCTCTACTTGCGTATTCATCACTTCCGAAACTGCGGACCCAATTTTTACTAAATTTATTATTGGTGTGTGTATACTAAGTGTTGTCGAGAGAACTTCATTTTACTTGAGCAGTTCTGTCATCTGGAATATAATGCCATGCAGTTCCTTGAAAGCCAATCGACGTTTCGGAGGAACATGTCGCCTTCATCTTGAGGTTCTAAGAATAAACCTATAAAGAAACCAGCGTTTCTCCCTGCTTCACGCCCGTTTTTTTTTTGCGTGGCTTAATCTTCGATTCTGAAGATAGAGGAGATATGTTCCTCCGAAACGTCGATTGATTTTCAGCGAACTACAAGGCGGTATATCCCCGGAAGATAGAACTCATATCCACCTCTGTGAGAACCTCAAATTGTACTTAATTTTAGTTATTTTGTGCGTTTGTTGCAAAGATCGCAGAAAAGCTTCTAGATTCGTACGCTTCAATGAGGCACAAGTATACATTCTGTTGCAGAAGTAATGAGGTACATATAAATCGAGGCGTACTAAGACGTCGGGTGTTCATACATTGCTTCAGGTCGGTCCACCTGAAATATGAGGCTAGATACTTGCTTATGCGTGGCTCCGGAGATGTTTTGTAGAGGATTTGTAATTACAGCAATAGTTGGAAATCTGTCTCCCCTTACAGTGCTACATTTAGCAAAGCTGCGAAAAAACAGATGCACAAACGACCAGAAAGAAGATACGAACTTCTCTTACTGCGTCACAAAAAGAGAACTTTCACCTGCAAAGAGTGTAACTTATTCACGGCCTGGCGATCTTGAATGTGAAGATATGAGAGAAAATCAAATAGAAACCGCACTGCTTGCCAGATCATGTTTTGTTTGTTTCGTCTACACAAATTTTAACTATGTCAGCAGCTAGATATACCGACTGTGGGAAACTTGAATCCGGTAATGTCATACTTTTACTATCGCGGTCTCCTTCCTCCTGGCCATGTTGTTCGTGTATTACTTCTTTACTGGTTCTACAGCCCCGTGTGGGTCTTCGCCTCCTCCATGGTCTTTTATCGCTGGAGGTTTCGTAACAGTAAATTTTGCTGGGGTCGGGTCGTTAAACCCACGCCCAACCCCAAGCTGGAGGACTAGGGACTACACTTCGTCTGGCCCCTACCCTTTGACCTGTGTGGCATGGGTGGCCCGACCAGAAGCTTACGCTCCCGCCAGCATAGCTGTCAGTATCATTGTGGCCCGCAGGCATAGTTTCTCGAGGAGAACAACATGGGCCCTTACAGTACAAAGCTACACATTCACGGAGTAGTTCAGCATAGGGGTAACGATCTAGTCTCGTTTTCAAAAAGTACTCGGTTCGAATTTCGGGCGGGACACCGGCCGTCACGACTGAGCCTTTTGGGCTCTTATTCAGTGCCTCCAAGAGAATTCCGGTACAGTGCATCTGTTAGGCCACGATAGTATACGTTTACTTTTTGTCAGTGAACAAAAGAAATGTATAAAGAAAATGCTACATTCTGGGACTTGAAGCCGTATCGTCTGGTACAAATTTGTATTTTTGTCAGAGGAACATACAGCCTCGAACTGTAGGGTTCAAGAGTGAGCCTTGCGAGAAACTTGCTTGTACGGTTTCCGCTTAGATCCTGAAGATGGAGGTAGTACCTTCCTCCGAAATGTCGATAAACTTCTACCGCGACGTCACATCCCAGAAGATACTGCTTACGCTTCGTAGTCATCGCTCTTACAACCTCAAATCTCACGAATATTGTTTTGAGGTCCCTTAAGTATAGAAACGTCACGGTGCTAGTGCATGGTGATACGAGCCGGTGACGGTGCTCATGATCAGAGAGCAGAGGAAGACACGGATGTGGAGTTCGTCAAAGAAGTTTTGCTTTCAAATAACAAACTTGGGCTCGGGTATACGTGACATGCGCCATGACGCGAAAGGACGGAGCGTCACTGCAGTTTCGTGTGCGGAGAACATGGGTTCCATTTTCATATCAAAGGATGGTCATTTTCCTTTATATTTTTCGTATTTTCCTCAACCCCTCCATGAAAATTCAAAATTAGTACGTGAAACTCCACCACGGCCACTTCCTGCCACAACATTTCTACTTCATTATTCGCAACAAGTCACTTGACATACACGTACATGATGTCCAAGAATAGTAATTACCCCATTTATTGTGATTTCATCATCTACTTTTAACATGTGAAGATCAAGATACCAAAGAGTAAGGGAAATACGAAATAAAGAAAGTAACAGAAAATTCGTGAAGCTTTGTTACTGGAGACCTTCAAATGTACCAAATTATATTCCGAAAGTGACCCACAGCACTGAACAGAGCACGCGCAACCCGATGAGACTGTTGTGGCGTTTCAGACTCTCACAACGTTGGCTTCTGAGATATAACGCCGTTATATCTCAGAAGCCATAACTCTTCAAAGCCACTGCTTTGAGTACCTCAGATCCAAAAATATATATAGTGTGTCCCAGAACAAACTTATCACATTAAATTTCCTTTCTTTGACTCTGTAAATCTTATGTGACCTCGGTTAAATACGCATGAGAACGTTAAATATGCGATAGGCATTATGACTCTAAGAAATTTCTGAACCGGCTATGCTTCTATATATTTCCCAAGTGTCCGTCAGAGCAATGGATGGCAATGGATGTGTTTTCTGTGTGGTCCGACCCGAGGCTATGTAATGAGAAGCCAAGAGTAATTGACAGTTCAGTTGGAGGTGTAGTGTGGTCAGAGGTCAGGAGCGTCCAGTCGAAGATAGTGATTTCCGAAGTGTTGCAACCAGATCCAATAAATTCGATCATCAAATCGAAAACCCATTTTATAAGTCACGCAAAACCATCATATATGACAATATTAATGCAATTAAAATAAGTTGTGTTGTATCAGTGACCACCTCTGTGGTCTAGTAGTCAGAGTTCCTGGCTACAGATCCAGAGGTCCGGGTTCGATTCCCGGCGCTACCAGATTTTCTGAGAAGTAGCTTGTCTGGAACGGGGTCCACTCAGCCTCGTGAGGATAATTGAAGAGCTATTTCAAGGTAATAGTGGCTCCGGTCTAGAAAACCGAAATTAACGGCCGTGAGGATCCGTTGCTCTGACCACGCGACAACCTCTAACCGCAAAAGTTGGCTCTAACTTCGCCGACGAGCGGCGGTCGGTCGGTCAGTATAATTCGCTTGAAGGACTAGATGCTGACATGGATCTGTATGTCACCATTAAAGCACAATAGATCACTGTAGATCGCGGTGCAAGGGCCGAGAAGACCCACCCCTTATACATTCATTCATTCATGTCACCATTATAAAGTTGCTAGATCCTATTTTTAACATCCCGCGGGGATCAAAATCTCCATGCCGCAAATAGCGTTAAAATCAAAGGACTTTTATTTCGCAAGGTTGCCTCCTCAAAGTACGATGTACCACCACATATGTTTGAGACACCATACCAACGTTTCCGAATAAGTTTCTACTACTCTGCTTGCCATCCCGCTTCACGCTGGCTTCTTGCAATTCTGCTTCGATACTGAAGATGGAGGCCATATATTCCACCGAAACGTTGGTCGACTTTCAACAGACTACACGGTGTTATATATATATATATAAGTTTCTACTTGATCAGTAATAAGGTGATATGTAGACAAGTACACTCCGAAGCACATCAGTAGCCATCATAAAACTGAAATATTAGTATTTGATCTTTGCGTGACGACCGTAATTATGAAATTGCAATCTGAACGGCCTTTGACACGTTGTGTCGATCTTGCAGATACCTGGCTGAGCGACTCAGCCATCAAAGCTTCTATGCTGTTAGTTAATAAGTTAACCGCGACACGTAGAGCGCTGTAGTCGACCAAATCGAATATCATAGAGTGGGTTGAGTCAGACACAGGCGGGCTGAGGAGTTGGAGTTTGGTTGCGAGAATGCGAAGAAGTGGTATGTGAGTGAAGTGTGTTTGTACGTATGAGTGCTTCTGTTTTGCAGTTAACTGCAATACATGTCAGTACCAAAGCAACGGACGCACATTAGTTTACTCATTGGTATTATTTTTGGTGAAACATGCTAACCGTAAGATCGTCTGCTGCTGATGACGTAGGAACAGTCCTGGTACCTGCAGTGAATTTTACTAGGAAGTGAGAAATATTCCTTATTTATCAAAAAGATACAGCAAAGCGCTTGTGTAAACTCAAAACAGATGTATTTGTCTGATGCCAGCTCTAAGAATGGTGCATTTTGGTGACAAGCACGTTTGTCGAATAGAGGAAGTGGATGCACAGCTGGTTTAGCTCTAGGGGTGTGTAATGTCCTTGTTTAGTGGCGCGCGTTTTGAAATCTTGAACCAAAATGTGGGTCGTGAATTACGAAGTGGTTCGATATGACAGTTATAATGCGAAACTGTGAAGAGAGCTGCAAGCACCAAGTATGAGCAGAGGATACTACGTTCCTTGTGCCCCATTTCTTTATTTGGTGAGTAAGATTTTAACTTTTTGTTATGTAAATGTACGAATACTTCTTTACATGCCTAGTTCTGTTTTATTTTAAATTGAAGAATGAGTGACTATCTTAACTGTAAATGACGCAGATAATTACGGGCTGTGAAATAACTGGAGCTACGTTTTTGGGGAGATATGTGATGAAAGATCGTTTAATAGGAACTACATTTATTATATCAATTTATCACGCAACGGATGTTGGTCAGCCCGTGATTCAGTGATTAACGTATTAGCATTGAAAAGTTTTGCTGTACGGGTATCGAAAAAAATGTCTATATAATTACATCCGATCACCTGACATCCGGAGTATAGCAAACTACCGAAACTTCGTTTATACCTATGAGAATGGACAGTGCCATTATTCATGTAACAGCTTTGCCCGTGTCAATCTCGATGTCTGTGTGTGTTTTTGAAACTCTTTTAACTCCGCGTGATAATTTTTATATAAGATTTAAAAAATATATGTATGCAGGTTTTCTGAATTACGCAGAATTTTTATTCTTCTTGTAGCCTGTATATCGGATGTTAACTTGCGCGGTGTTTTTACATAGCTCGGATGATAGTGAATATGTAATTTTGAAGGATCTGGAAGAAAGTAGTTGCAGCCTAATTTTAATGTACTATTCCGGCATTTGCCTGGAGAGACTAAGAAAAACCACGAAAGTTATCAGGATCTGCTTGTTGTCTGCTTCATGCCGATTTGTTGTGCTTCGTTTACTGTCTTAACCCAGAAGGAGGAGACGAGCCACTCCTCCGAAACTCCAGTTGACTTTTCCGCGTGTTACGCGGTTTTGTAAGTCCGAAGACATAAGCTTCGCAGTCAGAAACTCAAAGCTTACAGTTTCGGGGTTGTAACCGTGCACTTTCCGAATACAAGTAACAAGAGTTACTGATTGAGCCAGTTTGGTTGTCCCTTTGCCTAATTGATTAAGCACTACGCCATGAAGACGTGTGGGGGAGTGGTCGTACAGATCCACGTTTTATTGGCTTCGGCACTAGATGGAGGTGAGTGGTCAGCTTCACACCCCGGCTGCATTACCCCCGGGGAGAGAACCCCCGGTACCCTTTGGGTAGGAGGTTGGGTGGGCTCCAGAGCGGGTCTGGACGACATGGAGAAGCGAAAATTCTTGTTCCCATCATCGGGACTCGAACTCCGACCCCTCGGTCACCCAAACCGTCGTCAGTCGCTATACCGACTACGCTATCCCGGGTCATCTTTTATTTTTATGAAAATATAAATTCCGTGATAAATTTAGTGAAGTTGTATTACGATGATCGGACTTTGCGTTCCGCGTTTTTGCCGTCTATGTGCAATATCGGTTGCACATAACCGACATCACACATAGACGGCAAAAACGCGGAACGCAAAGTGCATCTACTGAGTGCAACAATACGCAGCAATTTAATATTATTACGATCAACTTAATGCAACATACGTTTGCAGGATTTAAAGTTCTGGCCGTGATGTGTTCTAGTGCCTGTGTACTACACGACATACGATATGTGCCAGAAGGTAGAGCTTATCGTGAGATACATTTGTTTGGGTCTAGCGAGAGTAAACAAAACAAACGTCTGCCCTGATGATATGGACGTCACGGTATGGTGAAGTTGGAATACAAAAACATGCGATCACAGAACTTACAGTCGGAGGTACAGAAATGTTCCGCACGTCTCCATTAAAAGCTTTTCCCTTCATGATTACATTGCTTTCTGTGTGCAGCATGCATACCGCGAAATGTAACAAGAGTGCTGAGTTCACCTCCAGTGGCATGCGTTTCCAGCACATTTGATGAAAAGGGACAAACTAATTTCATGGTTATTAGGAGAGACGAACAGCGTGACCCCACAGCACTGACTCATTCTCAGGCATTCTGTTCGCAGTTCTTTTCAGGCACCATGACTGTAGGACCGTCTGTTCATTTAGCCATGCCCAGTTTTCTGTTACATGTTTCAGAGCAACGTCATAGGTATTTAATTAAGGGACCCTGACTGAGGTGGGTCCTGTAATTTGGAGTAAAATTCCATTAAGCAGTTTGTTTTGAGACGGTAGTAGTTGCCCAGCAAGCCTTCTGTGGAAGCTGGAAGTTCATTACCATGCCCGCAAGAAATCGCCGTCTGTCCATCCACTCCCAAGCTGCGAATTCTCTTCAGGACTTTTGACGAAAGTGCACGTATTTTATGCATTTGTGCGCGGATCAGAGGGCTCAGTGCTCTCACTGCCTGGGTTGCTTCTATTGCAGCTTGAAGAATTCATAACTCCAGATAAGTGAAGACCGATTCCTATTATCTCATATATACAGGATGATTCTAAATTACTGTCGGCGTTCCGTTTATATGCCACGGAAACCTCGACACTAATTTAGAATCATCCTGTATATTGTATTTTGCGGTAAATAGAGAATTTTAATATACTTCTCAGGATTTTATGGAACCCGAACGTTCATCACCGTGTTTACAAGAGCCACCCATCGGTCTCTATCCTGAGCCAGATCAACCCAGTCAGTACCACCCCATCCTATCTCTGTAAGATCCGTTTTAATATTATCCACCCACCTACATCTTGGTCTTCTTACTGGTCCCTTTCCTTGTGGCTTTCCCACCAATCTTCTCCCCATTCGTGCTGCATGCCCTGCCCATCTCATCCTCCTTGACTTGATAATTGTAATTATACTTGAAGAAGAGTACAAATTATGCAGTTTTCTCCAACCTCCAGTCACTTCATCTCTCTGCGGTCCAAATAATCTGAATATACATAAAAGTGATGACGTACTGAATCTACGAGTGAACTGCCCTCAGAACAACACTTTATCAGAATTATATTAATTTTCATAGCGTAAATGCCGTGCTTTCCTTACAGCATAAGGGCTGGGCTGTATATCCACGATCAAACTACGTAAAATCAGAATATAAATGAGAACAACAAAGAAAGTGCCGTTTTGTTCTTTCTCCTATGTTCAACTGTTCATGTTTCAGACATTATATCCTTGCTCTCCGTGCCCCAAAAAATGTGGAGGTGCAGACATTAAGAACTAAGGAACGGAAAAGGCGAAAGCCAAAATTCTCCGTGTATTTTTATGCGCCACTTTCAACAGAAAAAACGATGGATTAATCCCAACTCGAGGACCTCAGCAAACCGCCCCAGGAGAACAGAAATTTTGCCTCCCCGCCTCCTCCAGTTAAGAAATAAAAATCTGTTCGCAAAAGTTTATCGCAGTAACACGATATTCTCAGAAACTGACGGGGAAACCCAGTAAACAGCAATACAAATGTATTTTCCCGTCACGGAAGTTGCCTTCTCCCAGCCGACATGGGATCACAGAATCAATCAACATTGTTTGATTCGAGGTTCTCTTAGCGGTGGCATGAAACGCAGTTGTTAGAAGTTGCACTGAAGTTTTGGAGGAAGGTATCGCTTCCATCTTCACTTGCCTCCCGCTACTTGACTGTTTCTTGCTGGGCCTAGTCGTCGATCCTGAAGATGTAGGCGATACGTTCCACCGAACTTCACGGCACTGCAGCTCATAACGCAGTACTTTTCTTAAACGATAGCATTTGCAGTTCGGAGTTATATTGTTGCTCGTATATAACATGTTTCTGTGGGTGCCTATTAAATGCGACAATATCAACAAAAGAGCATCGAAATGAATTTTCATTTAACAAAAAGCCGAAAGAAAAGGGGGGTTGTTGAATGTGTTGCCCCAGGCGGTCATTTGGTTCGCTTGTGCTGTTTGCTCAGACTGGACGCTCTAATGCACGATCGCAGATCTGCGGAGCTCCCGCTGACGAGGGTTCTCCCAGTCCGCTCCGCCCGACCTTTTGCATGCAAGATCTCGAGAAACGCTGAACGGAAGTTCACGAAATTTAATGCCGAAGAATTTTACACAAAGGTGTACAGCCATTTAAATTTAATTGAAATCGGACAAGTTTAACGATTCTGCGTAAAGACCTATATGTCTTCCTGCGCTTTGCTGTGTAAATATTTACCAGAGAGAAAAAATAGACATTTTTTATTTTATGCCCTGTGCACTTCCTCCGAAGGGCTTAGTTTTCGAAATATTGAAACGAAAGCGATGTTACGAGTTCGTTTCCGAACTTGAATATTGAAAAGTCAGCCATGGCATCCAGTAACACAGAGGCAATTGAGGACAAAAGAAAGCAACAGATGAAAGTCCTTGCTGAATTTATATTACGTTAACACCATGCTTGTTTTACGCTTTTCTTGCAGTGCTCCGTTTCATTGCCACTTCGAATAATATGCTAAACAATTTACATGTATTTAATTGTCTTTTAGTGTTCGAAATGGCAGTTAACATGGAAGCCACTATACAAATTGTTTATTCATTCGGTTCAAAGTTTTGGCTTCTGACCAATTTGAGTACTACCGAAGAGAGAAAAGTTTAATGTTTACATATTTTAAGGGAACAGTTCGTCGTAATCTTCATTATTTAATTTATAATTTCTTCAGCCATCCAGCCTTCTGCTTAGTGGGTCCCGGGGCTCTTCCCCAGGGGTTGAAGGGACCGTTCATCTCCATCTGCTTCCGAGGTCAAGAATCGTGGAGCTATACCGCCACTCTCCCATATGTTTTCATGACGTGGTCCTTAATTAAATAAGCCCATAAATAACTTCACTTCTTTTCGAAGGCGTCTTCTGTGTGTGCGTTGTATATATTCACAATCTTGTTTTTAGAATAGTTTTGGTAAAATAAAATGTTATACCATACCGACCGAGCAACGGCCGCTTCTCGGCGAAGTTTAGTGCGAACTTTTGCGGATAGAGGATGTCGCGTGGTCAGCGCAACAAATCCCCACGGCCGTTAATTTCGGTTTTCTAGACCGGAGCCGCTATTTCCTTGAAATAGCTACTCAGTTATCATCACGAGGCTGAGCTGGCCCCGTTCCAGACCCACTTCTTCTCCGAAAAAATCTGGTAGCCCCGGGAATCGAACCTGGACCTCTGGATCTGTAGCCAGGAACGCTGATCACTAGATCACAGAGGCGGTCGAGCTACCTAAGGCCTCGTTAAATAAATCAAGAATAAATAAATTAATTAATACAAGTACATAAACAGTCGAACGTACAGTGTATGTTCCTGGAGGACATGACGAAATCTTATTAGTCAAGATAACGTTTGTTATTTACTAATAATCACTAGGTAAACTAATACATATTTACTAGGTGCTCATCAGGTAATTTAAATAAATAGGCCTCACGTAATGAAGCTGTATTTACGGAACTCGTGGAGCAGAATTAAAATGCAGTATAAAGATTCAAACACAGTGTCCGTGCGGTGTTAGGCATGAATCATGTTCTCTTGCTTGAACGCCGGGATCGTGGGTTCGAATCCAATTCAAGGCATGGATGTTTGTCTTGTCCTATGTGTAGAAAATGACCTTGCGACGGGTTGATCCCCCGTCTAAGGGGTCCTACCGAACCCATAAAATAAAATTACGAAACTGAAGAGGCCAGGGGCCAAAAAAGGACAGGACCGGAGCCGATAAATGAATGAATGAATGAATGAATGAATGAATACACATTAAAAGCGCTCTCTTGTGAACGCTTAATGAAGCTTCGGGTTCAGAAAAGGCACAGAATTTTCTGAGCGACTAGTAATCTCTCAGAAACCAACTTGTGAGAGGTGCCTACAAGAAGACGAATCAGCCACACGTAACCTGTGTGACTGTGAGGCCATAGCTTATTTAAGATTTCGTCACCTGGGTTAGTTCTTCATGGAACCAAATGACTTTTATGACGCCCGCATAAATGAAGTCCACATTTCATTCGAAGTGTATGATTAATAAAGGGTTAATCTAAAGGGAAAGCACAGTAGATCATTGAAGGTCGCGGTGCGAGGGCCGGATTTTATGGCCCCACCCTAACACACATAAACAATCTCTCAGAAATGTCTTGCTGATTTAATTATCAAAGATGTGAACACCGCAGAATGTTACGAGTACACCTAATGGAAATGAGTGAAGTTCCTTTAAGCAAGAACTAGGTACGTGACGTTGATCACCATATGAATCCTGCCTCGTCACTCGTTTCACTTATTTTCACTGGATCTCCCGGCTGCAGCGCTGCAAGCGACGTACACGCAACAGAGGTAGGGTGGATCCTGTTGCATCGACGTTGCAGTCAAGCTGGACCGGATGCTGCTGTCATGTCTCTTCGGGCCAGACTGTAAAACTGACATACACAATTTTTAAATGGATCTTTTTGTGTTGCGTATTGAGTCCAATGCTGTGCCATATAATATGGATCTTTGGTGTACGTCCTGCCGAAAACGGCACTTAAACGTAATGACTTTCGTAGGAAAGAAGCGAGATGTACGTTTCTTAATGCAGACGTTTCTCGGTTTTGTAATTCGCTGATTTTATTGCTGTAAGTTGAAGTAAACAAAGAAGGCAA
This sequence comes from Cryptotermes secundus, assembly GCF_002891405.2. Classification (NCBI taxonomy): domain Eukaryota; kingdom Metazoa; phylum Arthropoda; class Insecta; order Blattodea; family Kalotermitidae; genus Cryptotermes; species Cryptotermes secundus. The sequence goes on along the minus strand of NW_019724595.1, from coordinate 295,424 downwards.
AGCTAGCCTTTTAACAGGCCGTGAAGGCTCATAGGGTTGTGAGACGTCGAGACTCCCACATTTCCTAGACAATCGGCTCGCAGATGGCGGTGAGGTTCTCAGTCTCACGCTCCTGCCGTCCTTTACCACCGCAGGAATATTTCTGGTATTCATTTCTGTTAGAGGCTGTGTCGACCACAGGGCCATGGTGGGGCTGGAAGGATTAGGTAAATTGAAAAATCCAGTGACAGGGAATCGAACCCGCGACCTTTCGGGGTGTAGCATAGTGCGAAGTGAACAGTAGCTGAGTGAGCTAGTGTTATTGTGGCGTTTAATACAGTAACTTAGGCTACTTACGTTTTAGCGTGTAACCCAAATAACTGTAAAAGTTAACCTCCATTTTGTCCTTCACGTTAGCGGTGTCAGCCTTCGAAATTTATATAAAAAGAAGACCCGAAGCCTCCAGTAACAGGTCCTGAAGGTTCGCTTTTGGGTTTTCTTTTACAAATAAATTTGTACGGTTGACAGCGCTAAGGACAACATGGCGGTATTGTTTCAGTGTGACTTGGCTCACCCGTTATGTCATAAGCATGTTAGTTTTATATGTAACACTCAGCGAATGGCACTTAGCATTCTGTAACTGTTTTGTCGTTACATTGTATCGTCACCGTAAGTTGCTTTTTGTCAGTCTTTACTGTATTGTGGGCACGCGGGAACG
>NW_019724595.1:275544-294685 GCF_002891405.2 Cryptotermes secundus | reverse complement strand
TACGGAACAAACCTCTACTGAAAGATTTTAAGGACCATATTCACTAAGAAATATAACATTAAGCTCTGACTTTCTTGGTTATGAAACCATAGGTTGGGTTGTTCATAATTTTTCTTTTCAGTTTCTGTATTATAAGTGTACTAACGAATGTCGGTTTTCGTATGCATACACGAACAACTAAATCACACCAATGTGACATACCTGAATTACTTCAGTATGGTGCCATAAATTACTGGAACCATAAACGTCCTTCTGTTAAAAAACAATCGAATTTATACTGTTCATTTTTATGCGCGGAAGGATAAAAAACACTTACATAACACAATTCGTCGTATTTCACTGTATCAGCCTTCAAAAGCATTAAGCAATTTCCTGTATCCTAAATTTTAATTTTAACTGCTAACCGTTTACTATCGATTGCATAAGACTATGAAGTTATTCACTTAGAGGGTGGTGGAGTCCAACTGGGTCCACTCAGCACGGCGGCCACTGACTGGCCTATTGTAGCCTGCCCCGGGTGATTATGATGATGGAGCAATTGGTGGAATGAAGATTGGCAGGGGAAACCGAAGTACTCGGAGAAAACCCGCCCCAGCACCACATTGTCCACCACAAATTCCACTTGACCAGACCCGGGATCGAACCCGGGCCGCCGCGGTGGGAAGCCAGCGACTAACCGCTTGAGCTATGGCGCGGCCGGTAGCGTAGTTAGTTGAGACCCTATGCTACAAGCTGGAAGGTCGCGGGTTCAAGTCCCGTTGAGGTCATTGGATTTCTTACAATTAACCTAATCCATCCAGCCACACTATGGCCCTGGAGTCGACTCAGCCACTAACAGAAATGAGCACAAGGGGTAAAGGGCGGCCTACGCTCAAGGCTGACAACCTCACCGTCATCTGTGAGTCGATTGTTTAGAAAATGTGGAAGCCTCAACGTCTCACATCCCTATGGGCCTCCAAGGTCTGTTACAGGGATAGCTTTACCTTACTTTATGTGAGTGTGAAACTTTGTCTCACGCTATAGGAAGAACGTAGATTTACGATATGTGAGAACTGTGAACTGAAAGTATTTCGGGCCTAAGTTCGAAATAAGTAATAGGAGCTTGAAGAAAGTCGCATAATGTGAACTTCAAAATATATACTCTTCACCAGATATTATTAGAATGATAAGAACACGGGTGGTAAGATGGACGGGGTATGCAGCACTGATAGGAGAGATCATATATGCATACAAAATTTTGGTCGGAATACCCTAAGGGGAACCCCACCCCTGGAAGACCTACTCGTAGATCAGAGGCTAATATTAAAATGAATCTTGAAAAAATAGGGTGGGAGTGGATTAATTTGGCTCAGGTTAGGATCCAATGGCGGGTTCCTTTAAATGCGACATTGGACGTTCAAATTCTGTAAAGTCGGGGGATTTCTTGAGTAGGTAAGCGACTGTTAGCTTCTCAAGAAGGACTGCACTTCTTGGAGTCGTTATGTGTACGTATGTGTGTGTTCATTACAATGGAGTACGTTAGCGGAGAAATAATGGTTTAGCATCGGATGTACTCCCCTCAGAGCTCGGGCAAGTCACCGGCTATCCTTAGCGAGGTTATAGATATTTTCTTATGGGATAACACCTTGAAGTAGGTCACGACCATTTCTCCTATTATCCTTTTCAATTGAACTCGTACAATGAATACTTCATAGACGTCTCGTTTAATGGCACACAACCTTGTTTCTGTACAGCTTCGTTAAGATGTAAATAAATTGGCCTGCTTTGGTTATCACCGTGCATCATACCGTTTATTCAAGTCAGCAGCAACATCTGTCGTGTTCTCGCAACCGGTTTGACTACTCTTGCAGTGGTCAAACTTAATATGCACTGCTCCTGTTTGTTTTCTAATGGTCTTTAACTCTTAGAAGCCGGAAATTCTCCTTAATACTATTTTAAAAAATCAGTTTCAATCGCTTGCAAAATACGCTGCGCCTGCATTACAGAGACTAACCCGGTTAGTACTCTTGAGAGAAATTATGGCTGTTTATTCTGAAATTCGTACGAAAAACATCCATACGCTCTATGGAAAAATGTAGTCCTTTAGTTGTAAAGCAGGTTATGCATACAGGTATCGCTGTACCTTGAACGCTTAATGTAAGGTTTTTTAATGTAATGGATACTTTCGCGGACTATTCTCTTAGAATTTAGAAGAGTGAAAATGTGAGGTGTCCGGTGCTCACGTGTATTTCACTTGCATTTGTAACGACTTTACCTAATCCAATTTAACTTCGTGTACGTTTATTTTAGCCACAATACTTTTGTGACGTATAGACCCATTGCTAGGCGACGACTCGGTAAACAAATTCCTGCGGAAGCGTACGCGTTTAACAATAGGACGTCCAGTGCTAGGCAACGGACCAGTGCACAAGCCTTCGTAACAAAATAGAGGGTGTGTTTTCTGCATGGTCCGTACCGAGGGGTTATAAAAGGAGAAAGAAGGTCGGTCGAGGGAGTTGTTATCGAGAATTGGGTTGAATTTTAGAGTTGGCAGTCGAAGGTGATTGAGAAGAAATGGCAAGAAAGGAATTAGACTATGTAAAGAAACTTCACGTGTGATTTGAAGTTACAATGAGACGGTTAGAAATCCGTTGACAGGATATGACTGGTGAAGACTGAGAATCGTAATGCGTGTGTAACGGTGAGCTGCAAAGTGTGTAGGACAGCGATAGCGCTGTATTACCTGTAGTCTCTGGTTGTGTGAATGTATATTGTGCAATAAATCGATTCATGCAATTCAAAACCCATCTCATAAGTCACTCACAACCCCCTTCTTACACGTGACACTATTATAAATGTCTTAAAAGTTTAGTCTTCAAGAGCTAGCCCGACTACATACGTCAGAGTGCTATAACATCATATAACGTCCTATTACTTCTTGTTTATGTTTAAAATATTCACGTAAAGGTTATGAATCATTATGAATCATAACGAGGTATACGAGTTTATTGTGCGTTTTTAATCAGTTCGTCGGGTTTAAGTCGATAAAATTCGATTTGACATTTGTTGTGTTTTATATGGGCTGTTCAGTGACGCTGTCAGTACCGAGACTGTATGGCGTCGGATGATAAGATGACCGATTGATCAAGTGATTCAGTGACGCTGTCAGTACCGAGACTGTATGGCGTCGGATGATAAGATGACCGATTTATCAAGCGATTCAGTGACGCTCTCAGTACCGAGACTGTATGGCGTCGGATGATAAGACGACCGATTGATCAAGTGATTCAGTGACGCTCTCAGTACCGAGACTGTATGGCGTCGGATGATAAGATGACCGGTTGCTCAAGTGATTCAGTGACGCTCTCAGTACCGAGACTGTATGGCGTCGGATGATAAGATGACCGGTTGCTCAAGTGATTCAGTGACGCTCTCAGTACCGAGACTATATGGCATCGGATGATAAGATGACCGGTTGCTCAAGAATCGGAAAGGAATTAATCGTGTCCTAATCGAGGTACATATCATGGCATTTGCCCGGAGGGACTGAATAAAACCTTAAAAACCTTAAATCAGCCGGTGCCCCGGCCGAGATTCCAACCTGGTACCTTCCGAATTCAAGTCCAGAACGTTACTTCTAGGCCAACCTGTTCGATGAACTGAAATTAAATTCGTCTTCTGAGTCTGCTGTAGAATTATAGCACATAACTTCATTGATATCTGTCCAGTGGTTTCGGAGAAGAAAGATACCGCCAGACGGATAAAAGTGTTACCCCCGATTAAGGGTTAATTTTGTGCACAATGGTATACAAAAGGAATAGTGGATAGAAACTTTTCCCTCCTTATGAACAGTTGATACAATGTCTTGAACCTTAGAAACCTGAAATCGATCTAAATGCTCTTTAAAAAGTTGTCAGTTCACGTTAGATAGAAAATTTTGTGATTTACTATCAGCAGGGGCAACGGAATTTCATTTTCTGGTTCATATGAGTTTTATAAATCTCAGTTATAAAAAAAAAATCAACTCATGTTTCGCAAAATACTTTGTTTATCTATCACGAAGGCCAGTGATTTAATGCTGTGTAGGGAAATAATCGCTGTTTATTCTGAGAGTCATACTGAACACGGGTAGAAACCAAAGTTATCTGATGTTAAAGAAGTGTCCATTTAATAACCGTTGTACACTAAAGGGGTATTGCGCCGCTTCCATATAAACTCGCGTTTCTGTTGCCCTGTGTTCCTGTATGGCTGACTCGAACTTCACAGAGTCATCATCAGTCGTCACCGAGGTGACCATGCTTGGTTTCTTATAAGGCGGGATAGCGCAGTCGGTACAGCGACTGGCTACGGGCTGGACGACGGAAGGATCGGAGTTCGAGTCCCGGTACGGTCAAGAATTTTCTCTTCTCCACGTCGTCCACACCGGCTCTGGGGCCCACCCAGCCTCCTATCCAATNGGGGGGGGGGTAAAGTGGCAGGAGCGTGAGGCTGACCACTCACCTCCAACTAGTGCCAAGTTCAAGAAAATGTGAATCTTAGATAGTTAAGCACACGGACAACTTTACCTTTTACTTTTTACTCCCAGCGAAGGCAAAGGATGAATATTTTCTCCTCAGTCACCGATTGTAAGTTCATTAACATTCTGATATACGGCTTACAGATAGGGAGGGTAATTGCGAGTAACTGGCAAAGGTTGAGCCTCCAGCTTAGGGTTTGGGCGTGGGGTTTTTGGCCACGTCAGTGGACTCCTGGGTTCCATATAAGACTGGCAATTTTATGACTAGCTGAACTACTGTTAGTTTATCAATAGAGAAGCGTAGTTAGTTATCTGATCATAAATTAAGGCTTGTATATGAACCAGTCAAGAGAAAGTGTTAAGATTTTTCTCAACTGTATGGTGAATACTGCGGTGTGAACTGCGTTTGTCTTGCCAGCCTCCAAATCCTTCTGTAGAGCGGTGAAAACGACCAGCTGCCTTCAGAGCTACGTTGCACGTGTGATATTGCTGTTCGTTATGACGTGGCTCCCTGCAGATGCTTGGAGCGTAAGGAGTGCAGTTTCGGTGACTCAGAAGAGTCGAACTCCTTTCTCTCACTCTCACAGACAGTAACGGCGTGTTCCGTACACCATAGGTTGTCACTTCCGGGACATAACACAGCGTAATCCGATGAAAGTCAACAGATGTTTCGAATGAACATGTCGCCTCCTTCTTCATGGTAGAGGAATAATCCAGTCAAAAAACTCCCTCTCACAAACAGAAACAGCGTATTCCATACACGATAAGTTGTATCTTCGTGGATATAGCACAGCGTGGTCCGATGAAAGTCAACCGATGTTTCGAAGGAACATGTCGCCTCCTTTTTCAGGGTAGAGGAATAAGCCAATCAAGAAACTAGCATGAAAGAAAGCAGCAAACCTTGCAGCCTAAATAAATAAATATAAATACATTTCAGCCGGTCACCGTAGCCGAGCGGTCTAAGGCATGCACTTCTTCGCTTGCTCGGAAGCCGGGATCGTGGGTTCGAATCCCACCCAGGGCATGGATGTTCAGTATATGTGTGTGTGTGTACAGGTAGAGGCCTTACGATTCACCCCCCCCCTCCCTAAGGAGTCCTACCGAATATCTAAGATGGCTCTAGCGCCAAAGCAAAATTACTCGTACATCTCAAATTAGGCTCTGATCATGTTCTTTTCCAACTTTCTGCTCACGAATCATCGTTATCATCCGACGGTTTATAGCCAGAGCTACTGATGCCCTCAAATAAATAAAGCACCTTTAATAACCGAAGTATCTATCTGAAGGCAGTAAATTGATGAGGTCTGTCCGTAAGACAAGATGTTTGCTGCACTCTCTGCCTCATGCCATTTGTGATGTTGCTTTGCCGTGTCACTCTCAAGTTAAAAATAGATTGTAATTCCATAATAGAGCTGAAGTGATGTAACTAATAGGACCCGCGACACTTGAAGATTCCCAAGGTTACCATCAGTCCCAGTGGTGTTTGAAAGCAGTGGCTGGCCCGTTGTTTAGATGTCTGTTCATTAGTTCGGACCGCCTCTGTGGTCTAGTGGTCAGAGTTCCTGGCTACAGATCCAGAGGTCCCGGCTTCGATTCCCGGCGCTACCAGATTTTCTGAGAAGTAGTGGGTCTGGAACGGGGTACACTTAGCCTCGTGAGGATAATTGAGGAGCTATTTCAAAGAAATAGCGACTCCGGTCTAGAAAACCGAGATTAAGGTCCGTGGGGATCCGTTGCGTTGACCACGCGAAACCCTCTATCCGCAAAAGTTCGCACTAACTTCGCCGACAAGCGGCGGTATAGTTCGCTTGCGGACTACAGGCCACGGAGTTTTTTGTTTTGTTTTGTTTTGTTTGTCCATTAATTCGCTTGGAGTTGGGATAAATCAGCCAGTGTAGCGAATGGATTGACAATCGGGGTTCTATTTCGGGCAAGGGCAGAAGTTTCCCCTCTTCGCCTCTGGGGCCCAGCCGTCCTCCTGTGCGACGGGTATAGGGAGGGTGGTGGTTCGTCTGGGGCGTCAAACTGACAGTTCACCTTCATCGATCACCGAAATTAATAATGCATATAATTATGCCTCAACTTCCACATCTTCATTATGTGGTGCTTAATTAGCGTGCAGACAGCTCTGTTGTCACTTTCTTGCAACTCGTACATGCAGAATTAGAGGAATGTGGATAGGTGCATTCCATTGGTTTGAACATGCGTTCCTGTTGCCATTGGTCTCATTCGTATTGCTTCAGATTTGCTCCTTATTCAAATATATTTTTTTACAAAGTAAATTAGATTACAGATACACTGCAAAGCGTCAGTAAGTATTTGACCTTGTATTTCATTGAATATTCGCAACATCGAAAAGTGTTTCAAATTTACAGGTATTTGATATACACACCAATTGTTATGTATCCACGCCATTTTTAGTGCACGTCCCTTATTTGGGAAAAATACAAGGCGTATGAGATCAGATTGTTGTTTGTGTCCCTGTGTATCCCCCGCTATCGTTGCTAGGCAACGGCTAGGCAATCACATTCCGCTGCAACATATACACACTCCCAGAATAGAATAAGTACTGGGCGGAGTATTTTCTGTGCGGTCCATGTCGTATTAAATAGTCGGATACTACGTAGTATGCGATTAGTTCTTTCCAGAACTTCTTGTTGATAAATCCGATAATATTCGTAAAGTAGGGTCATAGGAGAGACACCTGCCCGAATTAAAATTCGCTTAACAACGCTATATATAGAACTCCTGAAATCAAATTTAGTTGAGTTCCGTTCAGTACTTTTATAGATGAACATGCTAACAGACGGAGAGAATTTTCTGAGTTCTGAGGTTATGATAGAGGTAAACAGTAAAAGTAAAGCTGTCCCTGTACCAGGACATGAGACGTTGAGGGTCCCACATTATCTAGACAGTCGGCTCACAGATGGCGGTGAGGTTGTCAGCCTTACGCGCTGGCCGCGCTTTATTCCCCAGGTAAATTATTTAATTAATTCCTGGTATTCATTTCTGTCAGAGGCTGAGTCGACCCCAGGGCCATAGTGCGGCCGGAAGGATTAGGTCATTTGAAAAAATCCAATGATCTCATCGGAACTTGAACCCGCGACCTTCCGGCTTGTAGCATAGTGCCTCAACCAACTACGCTACTGCGTGCCCCCCGGTTATGATAGAGGCACTCGTAAATAGCAAGAATGCTGTCTTCTGGGATGTGATGCCGTGTTGTTTGGTAAGTGGCTACTTACGCTTCGGAGGAACCTACTGCCTCCATCCTCAGTGTAAGAAATGACTCATCCCAGAAGACGATAATGTTATACAAATCGTTGTTTATATGTGTTAATTTAGTGTGCTTTTGGGCCGCGCAATAGCTCAGGCTTCTCACCGTGTCGGCCCGGGTTCGAGACCAGATCTAATCATGTGGGATTTGTGGTGGACGAAGTGGCGCTGAGGCAGGTTTTCTCCTTGCACTTCGGTTTCCCCTGCCAATCTTCATTCCACCAGTTCCTCCACAGTAACCCTCACCTATCGTCTGGGGCTGGTACAATAGACCAGAAGTGGCCGCAGTACAAGGGACTTAGTCCCACCCGCTAACAATAGTGTGCTTTTTGAGGAGGCGTAACCTAATGACCCATGTCCTGACTAGCTGGACAGTAGACATAACACACGTTAGAAGAGGTCCTTGCTTGCATACCATCATTGTTTTTATCCTTCAAGTTTCATTTTTACAATTAGTGACACATCTGAAGACAAATATGTACGAAGAGGTTTCTCTTCAGAGAAAGAGGCCGAGGTCCGATAAATGTAGTCTTACGTTAAAAGCGCTGAATAACATTTGCGTTCCGTTCTGTGAGAGAGATGAAGGGAAGGATTAGCAGACTTGCCATATCATGCGAATTCATGCATAGTAACGTGTGCAAAGTGAAATTGGGCGATTTCTCCCTTTCATCAAGACGATTTCTGCCAAATACAGTTTCAGATAGAGCGTCCTGTCGTGTTTTCTTATGATCTACGCTGTTATTGCCTGTTCTATGTAGGCTAGGCCTACTGACCAGAGCAATTTCTCTGTACTTTTAGGCCAATTTGCAATTTTTAAAGACCAAAATTGTTCTGTTTTCTTGTTGTGGGATGTGTTAGGATTCGAGCTGTTTTCTTTAACTGCTTTTCCCAATGGTCGTGCTTCTTCCTGTTTTGAGAGACCCCAGCTTAAAATTCCGGCCCGTAACAACGACTTACATGTCTGAAATTGTCTTTGAGTTCTCAGTCCCTCCAAGGAAGTTCCAGGATAGTATCAGACATGTCTCCGCCGCGTCCTGTCTCGCCTCTTCTAATTAATTTTTAGCCTACTTATTTTGAAAACACCTTGCTGTCTGTGTGTATCCCCTCCTATCAACTTTTGAATGCCTGAACCAGTCCTTACGAAACCTAGAGTGTATATATCATGGCACCTAGCCTATCTTAACGGCGTACTTCATAAATCCCTCCCATCACTCAGTACGAGTATGTCTGTACGTCTATCCCTTTATCATTGCTAGGCAACGGCTCAGTAAACACGTTCTCGCTGCAACGAATGACCGCAACAGTATAAGTATCGTGCGCTTGTGTCTGAGGGTCTGTGTATCCCCAATCGTTGCTAGGTAACAGCTCGGTAAAGACATTCCCGTCGCAACGAAGAATTGAGTTTCCGCTTTCTATGCAGTCCATGTCGTATCATTGGCGACTACTGAATTCCAGAACTCCTGTGACTACCTAATCGTCACATCATTCGACGCTGTGTAGTCTGTACTGTTGACATCGTCGTTAAATAAACACAACGTTTGTGTCATTAGCAAGTGCTCTGATAATCGTAATGAACTGCACTTGCAGCAGGTATGAAATACACAAGTCGCCGCGATGTAGAATGACTCAGCAGATTGCATGTTGCATTTCAAGTTAGTTTGAAGAAAGTCGTCTTCTGGGTTTTGGCGCCGTGTATTCTTCGTTTTGGCTGACGTAGCTGTACAGCTACTGCTCTCAGCATTCACAAGCCATTCACCTGCTCTGAAGATGGAGGCGATACGTTCCTCCGAAACGTCAGCCAAAACGAAGAATACACGGCGCCAAAACTCAGAAGACGACTTTCTTCATAGTCATCGCCGTGAAAACCTCAAAACTTACATAGTTTAAATTTGGTTGCTCTCATGCATCTCGCGCCTTTCGGTGACGAGTCATCACTGTATTATCTCATATTGGGTTCAGGGATAGAATATCCGGGTGAAGAAATATATTTGCAAATAGCTGTATTTGAAGATGAAATTATCAGTACCTGGAATGACGCGTAAACGGAAACATTTCCCTCAGAAGTGTGTCCACAACTTTTATGACTGTACCCAATAGGCCTACGGAACGACTTCTATTCTTCATATATGAGCGGTTACTATGGTTTTAACTTCTTCCATGGAGCAGAGCCCTTGTTCAGCTGGTCAGGAAATTCCCACTATTTCATGGAACCCGATCGCGTATTGGCTTTTCTCAGAAGAGGCCGCCGTTCGTGCACATCTTGAGCCGGATTAATCCAGCCTACATCCTCCCATCCAGATATTCAAGGCCGTCTTTAATATTATCTTTCTGTTTACGTCCAGGTCTCCCGATCTCTTTGTTTCGAATTTTTCCAGGAAACCCTCGTCTTTCCTATGCCTGTTAGGTATCTCTCTCATCTCATCTTCCTGTATTTGATCACTTTAATACATGATGTGGAATGCAGATTGAGGCGATTTCACGAAGCATGCATGTTTCTTTTACACTTTCTAATATCAATAGTGTATGACTTTCACATATACCATCATTACTGTTCATAAAATGTGTTTGATTCTGGCTGTATACACTCGTACACATTTGATTCGAGTTTATCCATATTTAGTCTACTTTTCTTATTTACAAATAAATAAGGAAAGTAGGCTTGTGCGATCACCATTTTGTCTTCTGTCTGTGTACCCCCTCCTCCTGTTAAGTTTCGGATGCCTGAACCAATCCATATGAAACTTAACTTTGTATATCATGGCACCTGAGCTCATCTCAGTGGAGAACTTCATAAGTTCCTTCTATCAGTTTTTGTATTTGTATGCCCCATCTCTGCTACACAGCGGTTCGGTGAAAACGTTACCGCGGTAAGGAACACACATGAAACAGTAGAAGAAATGCTGGACTCGTCGTTTTCTATGTGGTCCGTGTCGTATCAAAGGAAAGGTGATTAGTTCTTCCCAGAACTTCGTGTTTACGCTTTTGGTTAGTGTTAGAATATAAATGTGCTGAGAACATCTCAGTTATCTGTTCTTTATCCCATAAATTTGTGTCTTCATTGGTAAGAGCATCGCTTGCAGATAAGTGTCCCTCGTGACAGTAACAGGCTCTGTTTGGGCTGGTTATGCCGATAAGGGTAAGGTACAATGTCTTAGCTGTGGATTTCAGGAGAGTAGGAAGGGAGAGCAAGAGGGATTAGTTAGCATTTCAAATTACATTGAACTGGTGCATGAATGTTGCACTCGTGCTTTATGGCAGCGTCATATTTTGTGTATACAAGAAGTTCTGGGAAGAACTGATTGCTTACTTTCCTTTGATACGGCACGGACACCATGGAAAACAACGCCTCCACCAGTTCCTCGTTGCTGCAGGAACATCTCTACCGAGTTGTTACCTAGCAACGATGTGGAGATACAAAGAGAGATCCACAGACACACGCTTCCAAAAATTCCTGTATTGTTGCATGTACTCGTGGGAACGTGTTTACTGAGGAATCGCCTAGCAACGACAGGAGGGATACATATGTAGACACAGACTGATGGAAAAGACTTACGAAGTATGCCGTTGCGAAGGACTCAAATGCCATGATACACACATAAAGTTTTATAAAGATTGGTTCCTGCATTCAAAAGTTAACGGCGGGGGGGGGGATTCACAGACGTAGCCAATCACAATGGCCGTGCGGTCTAAGGCATGAACTGTGTTGCCCGCTGAAAAACTGGGATCGTGGGTTCGAATCCCATTCAAGGCATGGATGTGTGTGTGTGCATTTATTCTGTGTGTAGATAGCGGCCTTCCAAAGGGCTGATCCCCCCTCAAAGGAGTCGTACCGAATGTGTATAGGAACACAATTGAAAAGCGTCCAAGGCCCAACAAAGGGTTGTAGAGCCATAATAATAATAATAATAATAATAATACATAGACTCGCAGACAGCATGGAGATCGCATAAGTCTGCTTTAGGAAGGTAGGCTTAAAAGTAGGCCTACATGAACCGGTAATACACTCGGCAGCTTTACAGTATGAGAGAAATAACAAAGCACAACAGGTTTTCACTTTTTTTCTGCGACATGTACAGAGTAAGCGGTGTTAATCAACTCAGGTATGTTGATCACAAAGATGACAGTCAAAAAGTTACAACGCGCATACGTTCTTTTATGCTTTTTTATGTGGAACACGTGTAAGCATATATCCCATTGACTGTGCAATGTGAAATAGCAACGTTATTTAAATGAGAAAGAACTTTTAGTCACACTAATACGGCATAATTTTTATCACATACGGCTTATGAAAACTGTAACAACACCGTAAAAAGGAAATGAAAGTGAAAGAAAATTTCAATAAAACTGTAACGTGGTGGAAATTTTTGCTTCCAAATATGGAATCAGTACTTCAGAATTCACCACCCAGCCTCCTGTCCTAGCGTTTGAAACGGCCGGGGCGTGAAGCTCACCACTTACCTGCAAGTAGTATCGAGGTTAAGAATACATGGATCTATACGTCTGCCCCCCATACGTCTTCATAGCGTAGTTCTTAATTAAGCCTTTGAATGATTTAACAGATTTTACATAAGAATTCATGTACACAGTTTTCTCTTACCAAAATCTAACTGACTGATGTCAGGTAACAGAATAACAGATTTTGCCGCCCGAGAAGCGACACTTTGCTTTTTGCAGAGTTGCAGTGAAAACCGTTCAAGAGGCGCGCATTTCGTAATATATTGCAACACGTGCACATCAGTCGCATCACTTTGTAAATTACCAGAATTCGCATGGATTACAATAAATTTCATTGATTGAAATTAACCAAATTCCTTGGAGCAGGAAGCTGGTAATTACTATGATATCCTTTCACGCAATCCGGATGTGCCCCTGTAAGTGAGGCTGTAACAGCTTAGTAACTGTTAGAAAAAGGACAAGTTGAAATGGTTTGAAACTGAAAATACTGTGCATCAGAACCCTCTTAGCATGTAACATACGTACATTAGGAGAACGGTCAACATGTGAGCAATGAAGTATCTTCTGGGATATAACGCCCTGCAGTCCGTTGAAAGTTAGCCTACGTTTCTGAAAGAAAGCAGCATGCAAGCAGGTGCCAAGTAGAGCTTTCACGCTGGTTTCTTACTCGGTTTATTCTTCGACTCTGAAGATGGAGACGACATGCTCCTCCGAAACGTCAGCTCACTTTCAAGGGGCTGCACGACGATATATACCAGAAGATAGAAGTCTCCATAACCACCGCTGTAAGAACCTCATCCTACGGTGTACATCGGCATGAGACGACAGAGAGGACACTGAAACAAGGGGAAAGAGACTCTAACAGAAATGAGAGCTAGGAGTCTTCCTGGGGGTATAGGGTGGCGGCACGTAAGGCTGACAGTCTTATCGCCATCTGTGAGCATGTTATTTAGAAAATGTGGGAACCTCGACGTCTCACAACCTTATGGGCCTCCACCACCTGATACAGGGATAGATTTACTTTTACTTTTTATGTGAAATTGAAATTGGGCTGAAGATTTCCGCCACGTGACACCGTATAGTCTGGTAAAAGTTCACCGACATTTCGGAGGACCGTACTGCCTCCATCTTCAGGCTCGAAGAATAAGCTACGCAAGGAGCCGGTAGCAAGCTTGCTGGCTTCTTGCAGGGTACAGTTGCACTGATTTTCTTGGTATTGTACGTGTACGTGGTACTTCATTTTAACTGAAACAGGAAACAGCGTTATCAACTGTAAATAGGTAACTTATATCCATATTCATGTCCAGATTTCAACAAATGGTGTAGGAAATTTTCATAAGATTGATTTCTTTTATTCAGTCATTCAAGACATAATGGCGTTAGTATGTGAAGAGAAGGGTGCCCATAATTCAGAAACCAGGAAACGGGACAAATAGCATTCGCTGGAACTGAACTCAGTGATCAGAGCATTTCTTATGGAAAAGTGGACGTAATGTTAAGCAAGAGTTTTAAACATGTATAAAACTATTCCTGAAAGTTATCTCATTTATCATCTTTATACCTTATTTAAAGATCCGTGATAGCGGTATAACGACAGGCTATGGGCTGGACGACCAAGGGGTCGAAGTTCGAGTCCCGGTGGGTGCTGAAATCTCCACTTCTCCATGTCTTCCAGAACGGCTCTGGGACCCAGCTAGCCTCGTGTCCAATCGATGTGGGGGGGGGGCTTTTCCCCGGGGTAAAGCGGTCGGAGCGTGAATATGACCACTCAGCTCCAGCAACTGCCGAGCCCAAGAAAACTTTAGTCTATGCATCCACTCCTCCATACGCCTTCATGGCATAGTGCTTCATTAGTTAAACACAGGGACAACTATATATATTTGTAAAAGGTGCGCTTTAGAAATCCTCACTAAGGAACACAGTAACGCAAGAAGCGACAAAACTGGGAAATTGAAGCTCTCTGCCAAACGTTAGTGTTTCTTAACCCCAGGTTTCGTGCAGATTAGAAAATAAGGCACGTTTTCGTCCCCATAACAGTTGTGGGGACACCGGGACATTGATTTGTAAAAACGGGACTGTCCGGGGCAAAGCAGGACGTGAGGTTCAAAAACTATATTGCAGCGTCAAAAGGAAAAAAAGAAACACGTATCTGATTTTCCCTGTCCCCTGGCTAGAATTCTGAAGGTCTCGCGTGTTGTAATGTATTTACTACAACTATATTCCCAGTATCTAGTGCTAATTACAGCGTGCCAGTCCTTGGCTTTGTGTTCATCGTTACAACATTACGTTTTGCAACGCGGTTTAATAGCAATATCACGCAGAGAACACATCCTCATGTAATTTCATAGCGTCTTTACTTGGCGATCGATTTGTTAAGCTTTCGGCATGGCCAGACCGCTCATGGCATGCGGGAAATGTGTCCAAGGTAGCCCACGAATTACTGTTCAAATCCGACCTTGAGTGATGTCACGCCATTCTTCTGTAAAGAGGTAATTACGGTCACAATTGAGAACAGATTCACGTATTAATATGTTTTCAGCGTAGTGCCCCAGAGGTTGCATAACAGTGATCTGTCAGATTTCCGGAGAGGAGATAAGCAGCTTCTCTTAATAACCTTGCCCAGATGTCTCTTAGGAATCAGTAGGCCTCCTCCTCACTCAGAATTTAGTGTATTCTCCTGTGGGTGAAGGGAGCAGGAATAGCATAGTCGGCATAGCGACTGGCTACAGGCTGGACGACTGACGGGTCGGAGTTCGAGTTCCTGTAGAATCAAGAATACTTCTTCTTCACGTCGTCCAGACCGGCTCTGGGGCCCATCCTGCCTCCTATCCAGTGGCTACCGGGGGCTCTTTTCCTGGGCGTAAAACAGCAAGGCGGTGAAGCTGACCACTCACTTCCAGCTAGTGCCAGGGTTAAGAAAACCTGGATGTACGGGGTGTTCCATTCCACATTTTATCAGATCTTAGAACAGAAAGTCTGAATGGTAAGAAAATGAAGCTGCAGGAAATACAAGAACAGCTTTGGCACACTAATAAGCCTCTATATGTGCACCACTGGTAGCACGAACAATATCCAATCTGTATTCAATTTCTTGCCACGTTCTTTCCAACCTGTCCATTGGTACAGTAGCAATCGTTTCACGGATGCGGGCTCGTAAATCTGGGAGGCCACTCACTGGAGGCACGAACACACGGTCCTTCACGTAACCCCAGAGGAACAAATCGAGCGGAGTAAGGCCCGGTGAACGTGGTGGCCACAGATACTGTAGCTTCACCGAAGAAAAACGGAAATAAAATTCTTTGAGTTTTCCTTTCCATCTAGTGTTAATTATAATCCACAATTTATCGCAACTTGTTCGCAGTGTTTACTTAGAATTTGGGAGGTTTGAACGGAACATACTGTATACATCCGGGAGTACGAAGATGTCCACTCTCATGTAGTGTTAACGTTAAGAGTACTTCGATTGAGTGACTCTAATGTCGAATAAACACGCCGTTTCGACTGCAAAGGTTATATTATTGTTATTATTATTATTATTATTATTATTATTATTGAGATTTTAAGCCGGGATAGCTCATTCGTTATAGCGACGGTCTTCGGGCTGGACGGGCGAGATTCGATTCCCGGCAGAGGCAAGAGCTTTTGCACCACTCTACAGCGTCCAGACTGGAGCCTACCGAGCCCACTATAAATTGGTACGGGTGGTAAAATAGACGGAGCCATGATCCTGACAACTCACCTTCATTTAGTACCGCGGAGAAGAATGATGGAGCTTCCCCATATGTCTTCATGTCGTGGTCCTTAATTAATTAACCACAGGGACAACTTTGAGAAAATTATCGTGAACACTGAATTGGTAAGAATTTGGTAGGAGCTGTAATGGCTTAATTCAAATAACGTAGGGGCAGAAGCAAGAAAACCAAGACATAAATAGGACAAGGCGACTGGGATCTTGGTCAATATCCGAGCGAGGTAGATCCCCAGTACTAATGGATGGTTGGAAATGCACTCGGAGCTGGGATAGCGCAGTCGGAATAGCGGGGTACCCTGATGTAAGGCAGGCGTTCGCTTGAAAGTATTGACGTGACCGAGCTCAAGACCGACCTTGTGAAGTTTCGCTGGAAGTAGAGTTGCGTTATTAACATTTGATAACGTAAACACAGAAGAGATTGTGACGTGAACTCTCGCATTGTTGCATGATTTCTCTCTTTGAACACTCAAAGGATCAAATCAGAGTTCTGAGTAAGAAGATATAATGCCGTGTGCCCTAGTGAGTCAGCTGACGTTTCGGAGGAACATGTCGCCTCATTCTTCAGGGCTGAATAGTAAGCCAGGCAAGAAACCAGCTTGACGGAGGCAGCTGGCAGCGGAAACTCTGTTCTTATGTTGTCATTGAGCCAGGATAGTTCAGTTGGTAGAGTGTTTAGGCTCTGGACGACGAGATGCATTTTTGATTCCTGGTAGGGGCAAGATGGTTTTCTCTTCTCCACAGAATCCTGATAGGTTCAGTAGCCATCCTAGCCTTCTGTTCAGTAAATTGGCCAGCTCGTGAAGCTGTTACCGAGGTTAAGGCTTCCCCATACGTCTAGAGGGCGTCTTGCTTTATTAACCCCACAAAAGCCAGTGGCTACTGTATATACTCACCAAAGCTCTACAGTCTCCCCATAGACTGTCTGTTCTCACATTAAAGATCGATTGTTTCTCCAAACCCCATTAATCCGCTGGTCTGTGTAGCACAGACGTAATGTGTTTCCTGTAATGTACGGACTGAATCTGTGTATGATATTCAGAACGGTTCAAACAAGGAGATGCTTTATCGCCATTGCTTTTCAATTTTCTTTAGAATATGCCATTAGAAAGGTCCGGGAAACCTAAGTGGGACACATCTGCCGCTGGGCTATGGTGATGATGTAAATCTACTGGGAGATAATAAAGACACCATAAAGAAAAACTTTAATTGACGCAAGTAAGGAGGTTGGTCTGGAAGTAAACGCAGAAAAAACTCGTCACCAGAATGCAAGGAAAAATCATGACATAAAGATAGCTAACAGATCCTTTGAAAGTGTGGCTNAGGGGGGGGGGGGGCTTTTCCCCGGGGTAAAGCGGTCGGAGCGTGAATCTGACCACTCAGCTCCAGCAACTGCCGAGCCCAAGAAAACTTTAGTCTATGCATCCACTCCTCCATACGCCTTCATGGCATAGTGCTTCATTAGTTAAACACAGGGACAACTATATATATTTGTAAAAGGTGCGCTTTAGAAATCCTCACTAAGGAACACAGTAACGCAAGAAGCGACAAAACTGGGAAATTGAAGCTCTCTGCCAAACGTTAGTGTTTCTTAACCCCAGGTTTCGTGCAGATTAGAAAATAAGGCACGTTTTCGTCCCCATAACAGTTGTGGGGACACCGGGACATTGATTTGTAAAAACGGGACTGTCCGGGGCAAAGCAGGACGTGAGGTTCAAAAACTATATTGCAGCGTCAAAAGGAAAAAAAGAAACACGTATCTGATTTTCCCTGTCCCCTGGCTAGAATTCTGAAGGTCTCGCGTGTTGTAATGTATTTACTACAACTATATTCCCAGTATCTAGTGCTAATTACAGCGTGCCAGTCCTTGGCTTTGTGTTCATCGTTACAACATTACGTTTTGCAACGCGGTTTAATAGCAATATCACGCAGAGAACACATCCTCATGTAATTTCATAGCGTCTTTACTTGGCGATCGATTTGTTAAGCTTTCGGCATGGCCAGACCGCTCATGGCATGCGGGAAATGTGTCCAAGGTAGCCCACGAATTACTGTTCAAATCCGACCTTGAGTGATGTCACGCCATTCTTCTGTAAAGAGGTAATTACGGTCACAATTGAGAACAGATTCACGTATTAATATGTTTTCAGCGTAGTGCCCCAGAGGTTGCATAACAGTGATCTGTCAGATTTCCGGAGAGGAGATAAGCAGCTTCTCTTAATAACCTTGCCCAGATGTCTCTTAGGAATCAGTAGGCCTCCTCCTCACTCAGAATTTAGTGTATTCTCCTGTGGGTGAAGGGAGCAGGAATAGCATAGTCGGCATAGCGACTGGCTACAGGCTGGACGACTGACGGGTCGGAGTTCGAGTTCCTGTAGAATCAAGAATACTTCTTCTTCACGTCGTCCAGACCGGCTCTGGGGCCCATCCTGCCTCCTATCCAGTGGCTACCGGGGGCTCTTTTCCTGGGCGTAAAACAGCAAGGCGGTGAAGCTGACCACTCACTTCCAGCTAGTGCCAGGGTTAAGAAAACCTGGATGTACGGGGTGTTCCATTCCACATTTTATCAGATCTTAGAACAGAAAGTCTGAATGGTAAGAAAATGAAGCTGCAGGAAATACAAGAACAGCTTTGGCACACTAATAAGCCTCTATATGTGCACCACTGGTAGCACGAACAATATCCAATCTGTATTCAATTTCTTGCCACGTTCTTTCCAACCTGTCCATTGGTACAGTAGCAATCGTTTCACGGATGCGGGCTCGTAAATCTGGGAGGCCACTCACTGGAGGCACGAACACACGGTCCTTCACGTAACCCCAGAGGAACAAATCGAGCGGAGTAAGGCCCGGTGAACGTGGTGGCCACAGATACTGTAGCTTCACCGAAGAAAAACGGAAATAAAATTCTTTGAGTTTTCCTTTCCATCTAGTGTTAATTATAATCCACAATTTATCGCAACTTGTTCGCAGTGTTTACTTAGAATTTGGGAGGTTTGAACGGAACATACTGTATACATCCGGGAGTACGAAGATGTCCACTCTCATGTAGTGTTAACGTTAAGAGTACTTCGATTGAGTGACTCTAATGTCGAATAAACACGCCGTTTCGACTGCAAAGGTTATATTATTGTTATTATTATTATTATTATTATTATTATTATTATTATT
>NW_019724595.1:240518-274297 GCF_002891405.2 Cryptotermes secundus | reverse complement strand
TCTCTAAGATCTATTTTAATATTGTCCACCCACTTACGCCTTGGTTTTCCCAGTGATCTCTTTCCTTCGGTNACACACGGTCCTTCACGTAACCCCAGAGGAACAAATCGAGCGGAGTAAGGCCCGGTGAACGTGGTGGCCACAGATACTGTAGCTTCACCGAAGAAAAACGGAAATAAAATTCTTTGAGTTTTCCTTTCCATCTAGTGTTAATTATAATCCACAATTTATCGCAACTTGTTCGCAGTGTTTACTTAGAATTTGGGAGGTTTGAACGGAACATACTGTATACATCCGGGAGTACGAAGATGTCCACTCTCATGTAGTGTTAACGTTAAGAGTACTTCGATTGAGTGACTCTAATGTCGAATAAACACGCCGTTTCGACTGCAAAGGTTATATTATTGTTATTATTATTATTATTATTATTATTATTATTGAGATTTTAAGCCGGGATAGCTCATTCGTTATAGCGACGGTCTTCGGGCTGGACGGGCGAGATTCGATTCCCGGCAGAGGCAAGAGCTTTTGCACCACTCTACAGCGTCCAGACTGGAGCCTACCGAGCCCACTATAAATTGGTACGGGTGGTAAAATAGACGGAGCCATGATCCTGACAACTCACCTTCATTTAGTACCGCGGAGAAGAATGATGGAGCTTCCCCATATGTCTTCATGTCGTGGTCCTTAATTAATTAACCACAGGGACAACTTTGAGAAAATTATCGTGAACACTGAATTGGTAAGAATTTGGTAGGAGCTGTAATGGCTTAATTCAAATAACGTAGGGGCAGAAGCAAGAAAACCAAGACATAAATAGGACAAGGCGACTGGGATCTTGGTCAATATCCGAGCGAGGTAGATCCCCAGTACTAATGGATGGTTGGAAATGCACTCGGAGCTGGGATAGCGCAGTCGGAATAGCGGGGTACCCTGATGTAAGGCAGGCGTTCGCTTGAAAGTATTGACGTGACCGAGCTCAAGACCGACCTTGTGAAGTTTCGCTGGAAGTAGAGTTGCGTTATTAACATTTGATAACGTAAACACAGAAGAGATTGTGACGTGAACTCTCGCATTGTTGCATGATTTCTCTCTTTGAACACTCAAAGGATCAAATCAGAGTTCTGAGTAAGAAGATATAATGCCGTGTGCCCTAGTGAGTCAGCTGACGTTTCGGAGGAACATGTCGCCTCATTCTTCAGGGCTGAATAGTAAGCCAGGCAAGAAACCAGCTTGACGGAGGCAGCTGGCAGCGGAAACTCTGTTCTTATGTTGTCATTGAGCCAGGATAGTTCAGTTGGTAGAGTGTTTAGGCTCTGGACGACGAGATGCATTTTTGATTCCTGGTAGGGGCAAGATGGTTTTCTCTTCTCCACAGAATCCTGATAGGTTCAGTAGCCATCCTAGCCTTCTGTTCAGTAAATTGGCCAGCTCGTGAAGCTGTTACCGAGGTTAAGGCTTCCCCATACGTCTAGAGGGCGTCTTGCTTTATTAACCCCACAAAAGCCAGTGGCTACTGTATATACTCACCAAAGCTCTACAGTCTCCCCATAGACTGTCTGTTCTCACATTAAAGATCGATTGTTTCTCCAAACCCCATTAATCCGCTGGTCTGTGTAGCACAGACGTAATGTGTTTCCTGTAATGTACGGACTGAATCTGTGTATGATATTCAGAACGGTTCAAACAAGGAGATGCTTTATCGCCATTGCTTTTCAATTTTCTTTAGAATATGCCATTAGAAAGGTCCGGGAAACCTAAGTGGGACACATCTGCCGCTGGGCTATGGTGATGATGTAAATCTACTGGGAGATAATAAAGACACCATAAAGAAAAACTTTAATTGACGCAAGTAAGGAGGTTGGTCTGGAAGTAAACGCAGAAAAAACTCGTCACCAGAATGCAAGGAAAAATCATGACATAAAGATAGCTAACAGATCCTTTGAAAGTGTGGCTCTTATGGAGCAGAGCCCTTCTTGAGGAGAAGCCAAATCTGCAGCTACTCACGAATTTCCCAGCATTTTATGGAACCCGAAGGTTCATTACCATGTTCACAGGAGCCCTTCACTGGTCCTTATCCTGAGCCAGATCAATCCAATCCATACCATCTCATCATATCTCTCTAAGATCTATTTTAATATTGTCCACCCACTTACGCCTTGGTTTTCCCAGTGATCTCTTTCCTTCGGTCTTTCCCACCAATATCCTATATGCACTCCTCCTCGCCCCCATTCGTGCTACATGCCCTGCCCACCTCATCCTCCTTGGCTTTATCATTCTAATTATTCTTGGAGAAGAGTACAAGTTATGAAGCTTCTCATTATGCAGTTTTCTGCAACCTCCTGTCACTTCATCCCTCTTCGGTCCAAATATTCTCCTCAAACACCCTCAGTCTATGTTCCTCCCTTAATGTCAGAGACCAAGTTTCACAAGAGTGGCTAAGCTCCATGTAGTTAGTATAGAAGGATTTTAATTCTTTAGAGGGTTAAGCACCTAAGTTAGCTTCTCACAGAATAGAATTCGTGGTCTGCTACGATTTTATGCCATTGGTGTAGTGGCAGCGCGAAGGTAGGCCAACGGAGTGACAGGTTGCAGCAGCCCGATGATAATGACAAGGAAGAACTGCATTGCCGTGTTCAGTGCAGTGTAGCCTGTCCCGTTTCTTCTTACGCACGACAGAAACAGCTACGCTGAGGAGTACATGAGGCACGAGTGGAGGCGGTCCCTACACTTAGCAGACCGTATTAGGCTGCTTATAACAGACGTGGGTGGGTTCACTTGATATGGTCGGCTGTTTTACGTACCGTTGAAGTGGCTCAAAGGTAATTCTACAGTATATCCCATCTTAAAGCAAGGTCGCAGAAACAATTGCGCTAATTTTGATCTAATTACAACAGTTTTACTCAGAGAAATAAAATTCCTAAAATATAAACTATTTTTTCTTCCTCCATGTGTCAACTCCTGCAGGCTCTGATTCGGGTCGCGCAAGTTTCTGCTGACCGTCGCCAGCATAGTCATTCTTGGTTTCGGGCCCTGTTACCACTTACGTGTTTTGAAGTGGGGCCTCTTCTTCGACGAGAGGAAAGCTCTGACTGAAACTCAACTGACTTCGGTTTCCGTGTCGAATAAAGGAATACGTTTAAGAATGCATTCGTCGTGAAATTGGCCGCCTCTGTAGTCTAGTGGTCGGAGTCTCTGGCCACAGATCCAGAGGTCCCGTGTTCGATTCCCGGCGCTACCAGATTTTCTGAGAAGTAATGGGTCTGGAATAGGGTCCACTCAGCCTCGTGAGGGTAATTGAGGAGCTACTTGAATGGAGAAGTAGCGGCTCCGGTCTAGAAAACCGAGATTAACGGCCGTGAAAATCCGTTGGGCTGACCACGCGACACCCTCTATCCGTAAAAGTTGGCACTAACATCGCCGACAAGCGGCGCTCGTTCGGTCGGTATAGTTCCCTTGCGGACTAAAAACCACGGATTTTAGTTTAGATTTTATTCCTCGTGAGATTGGAGGTTCTCGCGGCCGTGACTAAGAAGTTTACTGTCCTTAGAGATGTGACCCCGTGTAATTTGGTAGATCTTAAGCCATGTTTTAACCGTGACGTTTGTGGAACACGGCGAAGATTGTTTAAGACCCGAGTCGAACGAAGACGTGAAGGCGGCGGGGATGCAGGGATTTCTTTGCGGAAGGAAAGCATCGGTGGCTCGCCAATGGGTCGCCTGACTGAGTGCCCATGGAGACGGATTCTAACGGCCTCTCCTCGCAGACCTTCCCCCCCCCTTAAAAAAAGAGGTTTCTTTTTAATACAGCTTTAAAAAACGCTCTACAAATATTAAGTATTCTGTAGTATGACCTGAAGAACATAACTGTCATGACAAGGGATCTACATTTTCCGTACAGAAGTATAGAACGGGACACTCTAAAAAACAGGGGCCCGTTATATAAATGTATCGTGTTCACATCAGCATGACTCTGGTTTTTTGAGACAGAGAACAAGAGCATATGGTGGCGCTTGCAAGAACTCCGACAACTGGTTGTATGCATTTCTTTCTACATTTATAATGCTCCGTGTCATCTGGTTAGCTAAGCCCTGTTACTCGTTCTTCTGATCTTCATGTATTCTGTATGGATGACTGATCCTCTGTATTTTCTTTAATGATTTGCAAGACCGAGCTACAAATCATGCTTTAATAGTCTTCGTGTTTAGCATTTTGTCGACGTAGCGGGGAGCAGTCCTGCTTAGTATTCAGTAGGTACTGGGTGGAAATCTGGACCCGGATACCGTTTATAAATTGATTTTCTTTATGTCACTTCAAGTAAATTCCAGGATGGTACCTCAGTTCCTTTACAGTTTGTTTCTCAGTAACTCTCCTATCACCCGACACTGTATTGTGGTAGCTATGCGTCCCTCAGGCCGGTCACAGTGGCCGCGCGGTGTAAGGCGTGAACCGTCTTCGCTTGGTAGAACACTGGGATCGTGGGTTCGAATCACACTCAAGGTAGGGATGTCTATCTGCGTTTATTCTGTGTTTGTGTTCTTCTGTGTGTAGATAGCGGCCTTACGACGGGCTGATCCCCCGTCCAAGGAGTCCTACCGGCTGTGTGTAGGATTAAGAAACTGAAAAAGCAGCCAAGGCCCAACAAAGGGCTGCAGAGCCATAGATGGATAGATAGATGCGTTGATCAGGCAAAACATCACATTCGCTTTAAGCAGGGGCGTGGGGATTCACCTCTGACCCGACACTTGGCTGGTTACGCAGTAAGGAAGTTGAGTCGCAATACCTTGTAAAGCAATTACTGTACTAGCACGAATGTGCTTTTTAGAAAAGAGGGTCGTCTTATTTCCAGGTCCTTAAGAATAAATATGAAGATGATTATGAGGAGTAACCCCCCTGAACAAAATGACATATTCAGTTTTGTTCCCCCTCCCCACAAAAATGTTTTTTTTTTTATATATTCTCTTTGGAAAAATTGGGGGTCGCCTGATTTTCGGGCTTATAGGCTACGTCATAGACCTACTATAGTGTGATGTGTAGAAAGCGTGGTTGACTAAACTCTGAACGTATTAAAGTATTAATAAATAGCACTTCGGTAACATTTTCCTAAATTGGGTGCACCTGTTTCAGGTGAATTCGATTTGATGCATACTTTCAGTGTACCTACATAAGAAGCTGACATATGCTGATTTTTGCAGCGATTTGTTCTAATTACTGCTCTCTCGCTCAGCCTCTGGAGATATGACAGGAGGAGCCGCGGTAGTGCAGTCGGTATAGCGAATGGCTGTGGGCTGGACGACCGAGGGGTCGCAGTTCAAGTCCCGGAAGGGTTAAGAATTTTCTCTTCTCCACGTCGTCCCGACCGGCCCTGGGTCCCACACAGCCTCCTATCCAAAGGCCTTTTCCCCAGCGGTAAAAAGGCCTGGGCGTGAAGCTGACCACTCACCAACAGCTATTGCCGAGGGCAGAAAAATGTGGGTCTATACATCCATTCCCCCCCACACGCCTGCATGGCGTAGTGCCTAATTAGTTAGGCGCAGGGACAGCTTTACCTTTTACTGTATAACAGGAGATGAAGTGAAACTAGATAGATGATCCTTGATCCTGAGTCAGATGAAACCAGTCCACAGCCTTGAAGCAGACATACGGTTAATTATGCATGAAGGCCTTCGCTAGAGACACATGTTAACAGAGAAGCGTTTAAAGTGCATCTGTGTACTTTTTAATTACCATAAGCTTTAGTCAAAACCCGGAGCCGGGCTGGACACCCGAATCTTAGGACTACCCAGTCTCATACAGTGTGTACCGGGAACTGTTTCCCCAGGGGTAAAGCGGTAGGAGCGTGAAGTTGACCACTTACCCCCATCTAATGCCAAGGATAAGAATAGTGGAACTATACCTCCACTCCCCCAAACGCGTTCGTGGTGTGTTGTTTAATTATACCCCAAAATATTTTTTAAGTTTTACTTTTATTTAAAACTGGTTTATATCTGGAATGAGTATGAAATTTGAAGATTCACGGGGGTGACTATGAAGATGGAGGCATCACGTCGACAAACATATGAGACTATACGGCGTCACATCTCAGAATGCAGGTAACTTAGTCATTTGGAAAGTAATTGTGTGAGGAAAGATTGCAACACAGAGCGGTATTTCGGAATACGCTTGTTTTAATTCGTTTATGTGAGTCACCGGTTATGATTGTTATTAGTATTTCACCGAGAAGGCTTGACCTCGAGGAGGCAACTTCCGTTTGCCTGAGATATGAACAACGATATAATGTAGCTCAGACCGTGACGTCCTTTATTGAGGGGTGGGGGTAATGAACGTGTAGCAAGTCATTTCGTGACGTGTCCGAAATGTATGTTACAGAGCCAGTAGTTTATAGGGCTTCACAAAGGGTGCACCGCATGTAGGCCTTTATATTGTCTGCATGAAATTAAATTCATTTATCGTTGTTTTCGCAGTTTATGTTCACATACATACATACACTTCGGATTTCGATTGAACTTGGTATTGGTGCTCCTGTACAATAAAAATTGTTGGATGACACTCGTTTTGGTGTGCATCGATACACCGTAACTCTGTTTTGTGTGAAACTTGGACTGATCTTCAAACGTTTCCTCAAAAATGTTTGATCGTACAAAATATTGCTACGTAACAGATACATAGATAGAGAGGCGAGGTAGGTAGGTGAGTAGGTAGATAGATAAGATGGAGAGATAGACAGACAGATAGATAGATAGATAGATAGATAGACTAATAGACGAATACACAGGCAGACGATAGACATGTAGAGAGACAGATACTGTCAGTAACCCTAGCAAGCAGAATACGGAACGTTTGAAAACACAAAGGATATCGCATTCGGAAAATACGAATATCTGGGAACACAATAGGGCCTATAGGATCTATAACTGCAAAATGTATTTTATAACTGCCAAGGAATTTTTTTTACATTGTAGCTGTGTGTGTCATGAGGATCTGTTGTAGTGCAGACCATTAAACTTAGATACAGTAAAAATTACAGTACACGTAAAAATGTTTTGCCCGTTTTTGTCTGCTAGTCCTCCCTACGCATCGGTTATTTTCACTGCATAAAGGCGAGTTTTGTAGCTTGTACTCAACGCTAAGTACAATTACAATGGTCAAGTCAGTAAGGACGAGATGGACAGGACGTGTATCACGCGTGGGGGAGAACGACAGTTGCTCCATTTATCCAAGTTCTGAAGTGATGCATGAGACAGTTCTATGAAATATACCAGTCTGTAACTCTTATTAAGGGATTTTCCTTTTTGGAAAGATGTGGGGCACCGAAATGGCGCCTGCATACAATTTGTATTTAGCTTTTGGTTCGAGAGCGACACGTAACGAGGCGCGTGGAATTTGAGATAAATCTCACGTGTGGGGGCCGGTTGGACTACCTCTGCGAATCATACGCAGAAGACGACGAAAATGGAACTTGTTCCTGGAAGTGTAAGTGGGTCACCCTGTCACTGGGGCACATAAATACAGAGACCTGGCCCTCGAGGTTGGGGCGGGGAGCTGCGAAACTGACGACCTTGCTCTCTAAAAAGAAAGTCGCGAAATCCAACAATTGCAAAAGACGTTATGAACCTGTATAAGAACAGAAACAGTTCAGAAGTTATGAACCTGTATAATACGGATACAATTCCATAAGATATGAACGTGCACAAGAACAGAACAATTCCAGAGGACGATATGGACCTGCATAAGACGGAAACATTTCTAGAAGTTATGAAACTGTATAGGAAAGGAAACAATTCCGGAATACTTTTCGAACCCATTTCCCACGAGCACACAAATCTGGCAGTGTTCTAAGGAAGTGTGTGACTCAATAAGAGCTCGTTTGTCAATGAAGAAGATAAATCATACAGTGCATACAAATTCTCCGTTAAATATTATGAACATGTTTAGGAACTATGTGTGTAACAGTTTGGAGCTTTTGGAATGCAGTTGTACAAAAACGTATATAGAAACCCTGTTTATTCCAATAGGTTTACAGCTTTTCAGTCCTGTTCCGCTTGATACTGGTTTCCAACACGCGTCCTAGCGAACAGCAACCCTTCTCGGTTCTGAGATATCAGATGCCTGTGTACAAATGCATTGTTATTCGATTACACTTCAAGTGGCGACACGAGCTGCAGTAGGAGACTGGGCGAGCACAGTTCGTGCAAGCAAGCGCGATCGATACCGCCAGCGTAGCACGGACAGTGCACACCAGGATGAAGTGTATGCCCTATCGCGGTTGCTTAAGACCCGTACATGTCCAGCCGGAAGTTGAGAAGTCATGTTCGCTCTGATAGTGTGTGCGTTGGAAAATGGCCGAGCCCACAGAAGCATGAAGGGCAGTTATCTTTTCCTCAGATGTACCTTTGGCCTGGAAAGATATGAATGTTTTTCTTCTGAGGATTTTTGTTGACCACGATGCTCGGTGCTACCTTCCAGTGTGTTCAGTGTCGGCTGGAACTTATCTTTCAAGTAATGTATTTCATTAATAACACGACAAAGTAAACCTGTAGGTGTATATCATAATATTAAATTGCAGTATCCTGTTACACTGTGTAGATCTGACAATGCCGTCTATGTGCAACGTCGGTTAATATTCTCTACATGTTTCGGCATAACTGGCCATCATCAGGTGTGCAGATTGTTATGGTGGATTCTGCTGCTCGCTGACTACGGGCGGCCGCACACCAACTGCGTCAAGACAAGCATCAAGACATGAGACAAAAGACGCAGTCTTGCTTCATTCGTGATTGGTCAGCATGAAGTTGACGTCAGCATCATGACTCAGACCGGTGTGCGGCGGTTTTCACAATCCCATTCGTTTCAACTGTGTTCCTTTCTTTGCGTCATGTCGCAGACATCTTGTCTTGACGCATGCCGGTGTGCTTCCTACCTGAGACATAAACTGTCTTCGCTTGCTCGAATTCTGGGATCGTGAGTTCGAATCCCACTCAAGGCATCAATGTCTGTGCGTTTATTCTGTATTTGTGTTGTACTGTGTGGCTTTCTTCCAAGTGCTTTCCAGTTTGTCATTCAACTGTCATCACACCATGCAACATCCTGATACTGAAGCGTCGTGATATAACCCAGCGAAAAGAAAGTAAACGGAACAAGAAATCTTGCTGCCTGCTTAATGTTGGTTTCTGGCACTGAAGATGGAGGTTATACGTTCCTCCGAAACGTTGGTTGGATCTAACCGAAGTACGCAGCGTTAAATCCCACCTTCGTGAGAATCTCAGATCCAGTAAAA
The DNA here is from genome assembly GCF_002891405.2 of Cryptotermes secundus. Classification (NCBI taxonomy): domain Eukaryota; kingdom Metazoa; phylum Arthropoda; class Insecta; order Blattodea; family Kalotermitidae; genus Cryptotermes; species Cryptotermes secundus. Next base: position 265,021 of record NW_019724595.1, on the reverse strand, counting down.
TCCGTTTGACATCCGCAAATTCCATTCCTTGAACCTGACATCTACTCGTACACATACGCAGGTCTTCCAGATTATGCCTCCTTTTGCTTTTTCCCGAAAGAAATTGTCGTGCCCTTCTCATCCTTCGAATTTGCGATGTATTGCGTACCTAAGTCGTGACGCGTATGTAGTGAGTAGTGCAGTTCCCTCCGGCCTGCACGATGTCCGCTTCTGTAACTACCGTAACAGCCTGCAAGGACTAGCCGCAGAGGCGGGTGTTCTTCGGTCCGTGGGCCGAGACACTCAGCCGGGATTCACCCGGTACGAAACAGGAGTGTGACCACTGGACCGCAACGCTCGGTGAACAACCTTCATACGTCAATCAAAAGAAGCTTCTCCATTCCGCATTCTTGACGCTTTTGCTCAAGTAATGTGACGATGATTGATTGTGTGCCCTAAATATAAAAGTATTGGAAGTGTCCAGACAAGGACTGTTCTAGGATGCTATAGTAAAAACAAGACAAGCTTGTCGCTCTACTTAATTAAGTACCACTCCATGAAGGCGTATGTGGGAGTGGATGTATAGATCCACGTTTTCTTGACCTCGGCACTAGTTGGAGGTGAGTGGTGAGTTTCACTCGGTCGCTCTACCTCCGGGCTCCAGAGCTCGTCTGGACGCTATGGAGGAAAGCCAGTCCGTTGCCCCTTCATCGAATCGAACCCCGGGTGTCCAGACCGTCTCCTGGAGCAATGTCGTCTGAGCTATTTGTAGAAAAATATGAAAACTTTTGTTGAGGATAGATTTTGTAGAAAGTAAGACAACAAAATGTCGGCTATATGATTTCTTCTTTTTTGCACTCGATTTGATGCCTATAACCAATAAACCATTGGAGTTGGACAGTCAGTTTAGTACAGAGATGGACCGTAACTTGCGAAATATTCTTTATTAGTTTAGAATTTCAAATATGGCGACACTGGGGAATTTTGAGGTTATGCCCCGACAAGTTTTGCGTATATGGTCTACTTACATAATGACTTTTTAATAATAATAATAATAATAATTCAATTCAACTCTTTATTATTTATGTGCCGAGTCAACAGCCGCAAGGCCAATTACAAACAGAGCACAGTGTAGATACAAGTAATTACATTAGGGACAATCACAGCATAAAGTCAAAGACAAATTACGGGCAAACACTGAAGAAAAACACATTAATGAAGAAAATTAAACAATTAATAATAATAATATGTAAGATATATGCAGTTGCATGCAATAGAAATGTGACTCGATGAGAATTCGATGGAATCCTGCGCATGCGTTGACCACGGCAGTCTACGAGCTGAGTTAGATCTGTGGTTCGGTTACAGATTTGCATTAGCGCAATGTTATATGGCGTTAACAGCAGAAGATCTGCACGACTAGAAGTGCAACAGGAAATCCGCTTCTCTGTAAATCGTCTCTATTTCGCCTTAGAGAATTTGCAAGAAACGCGCTTTTGAACAGCGTTCTTTCATATTTTCGTGTCTCACTGGTATTATTGTCTGTTGTAGACACAACTCTGTCATCTTAAAATTAAAATATAACTTCATTTGTTACACGTAGATTCCACTGAACAGTAATTAAGATGAATTGCAAACCGTAATGATATCTGCATTTTATTCGCGGGTACATTTTATAGGCCTAACCATACGCAATTTTTGAGAAATTTAATTAAAGTTAAGTTCATGTGAAGTAGGCTTCATATTGGGTCCACATGGTCAAAATAAAATTCGCAAATTACATTTTAGTGTGGGTTCCTTAACGTCTAATTTAATCGAAGTACGATTTTTTCCGAAATAAGGCAGACGGGGGTACATCTCTCTCCATGAGGCTGTTAATTTTGTGCGCTTTGTATACATAACGCATGAAAGTTCAAATCAGAAATTTTAAAAGCAGTTTTTATTAAAGAAGGACGTTAGAAGCAAGCGTGGATCATAATTTTAATCCATTTACAGTTATTTTGAATGTTACGTTCGATTATGATTCCTGAAAGCTCGAGCAATTACTAGCTTTTTCAGCCGACGGAAGTTGGTCATGTTCTGCGGTGCACGAAGAGGCATTGTCATGTGTTCGTGGTCTGCATACAACGAGACTAGTATCATGGTTCACCGACCTAACAGAACGTTTATACACGGCAGAAAGGAAGAAAATGGAGTCCTGGAGGTTGATACACGGACATTAAATAATGTTTGGGATTGGTCTCCAATCCTCGTAAAATGAGCATAATTTCCAGTCCGTCAAAAGACAGTGACACGAACTTACACAGAGGAAGCTACAAACAAGGAAGAATGACCCGATATGTAGAAATAAATTACAGAAATAAAATTTGATAACGGAAGAAAGAAATGAACAAACAAGGAGAAAATATAAGAAAGGAAGATTGCACAGAAGGAAAACCACAAAGACGGAGTAAAGATCGAAGAGAGAGAAATGAAAAGGAAAAGGGAACTAGAATGACAAGTAAAAGTCAAAGCGTACAAGAATAAAAAGGTAAATAAATTACTTGTAGACTCGACACGAACTGAGATTTCGTGTCCTGTTAAGACGTAACATACCACATAAATTTGCCGGAAACAGAAAGGGCTTGTTCCCTGCCCTTCACACTACACCTATACGCGATTTCGACAGATCAGGTGAAGTCAATACAAGTTCAGTTTGATGAAGTCGAATGAATTGCAATTAGGCGTCTTAATATTCTCATGTGTAACACGCTACCTGCTACTCCGATTACATAAACACTTAACCCTTTACAGTGGTTATAATATTGTCACGTGTTAGTGATTAAACACGGGGATCGGATTGATAATTCGATTCGTTGTCCTCTTCTGTTTCGTAACTACAGGTAACTGTAATATTTCCACGGATCTACGCACTCTACAAATCATTGTATTGTAACACACCAGCCGTTGCCTGGTAACGGTTGGCAGAAATGTAGATTCCTTAGTTTCCGTACTCATGTCGTTACCAGCTGGTGACTGTCGCGCAACTTCTCATGGCCACTGCTAAGTCATGACGGCAACTCAGCTGCGACTAACTCTTTATATAACCTCGGTACGTACCCAATAGAAAACATCCCTTCCAACACATCTCCATTGTGGCGTAACGTGTTTGTTATCGCGGAAACGTGATTATCGATCCATTACCACGCAACGACCATATTTTCTGACTCCACTATTCCGGCTATTCAGCTGCCATGTCACAATGTATACCATCTATTTTAAAGTAAAAGAAAGTGCTGATTTTGCCCACAGAGTGTGTTTATATGCTTCACACAATTCTCGGAATGAAGAGAGACAGTTTTCCTAGAGTCCATTAACAAATTGTTCTTTACAAAGTCGAGACAGCATGCTTCCTGTGAGGCAGGAACTGCGTGGGTTTTTAAAAGTATATTATTTAGAATAAATTCGCGCCTCGTGTCATCAAACCGAACTATGCACAATATGCATTAGACCAGTTATCTGTTATGGTTGCGAAGCTTGGATCTGTTCACAGAAATCTAAGAGCCAACAAGAGGAGATGCAACGGAACAAATGCTTGAAGGTGATCTGAAGATATCCCAGGACAAACAGATGTTAATTGTTTACATGCAGATTCCTGACTACATCAGTTGAGCAAATAGCTCCAACGTCTAGCCACAGATGCATATGAAAATAAACGAGTCAGACAGTTGTGTGGAGAATATTGATCAGAACTCTGTTAGTATGCATAGGAAACCGCAGGACATACTTTTGCAAGGAACTGAGGAAGCGATGCATGGGGTACCGAGGAAGCCAAGAAGGAGCGTGGGGACACAAAAAAGAAATGAATACTGCAAAAAGGTACAGAGGCAAAATAAATATATCAAAGTAAAAGAAGATAGAGTTGAAACATATAGGCCTCTTAAGTAACTTACGTGATGTAATGTGATAAAAGAAGGTGCCAAAATGCCACAAACAATTCTTCGCATCTTCTGACTCGCAAAAATCCTGGAATTCTATTTATGGGTTCAATTCCAGGTAGGGGCGAAATGTTATTCCCTGCTCGACAGTGTCCAGACCGGCTCTGGAGCCCACCAGCAGTGGGAATCGGAGGTAGAGCGGACGGGGCGTGAAGCTGATGATTCACTTCTATCAAGTTCCGATGTTAAGAATGGTGAAACTACCTCCATAACCCCATACGTCTTCATGGCGTGATAATTAAGCACATGGAGAACTTTTCTCTTTTACTGTTATCATATTTTTTCCCAGGTCCGTGAATTAAATGTCGGTTCCGTGTCTCAAGCCCCTGTGTCCGCCATGTTGTTGAAAGCAGGGGCATGCAGCTTTGGGATGGCGTCGCGTGGCGCAACGTACGTACCGTATTCGTGAAAATCGGTCAAGGGTTTCAAAAGCAGAGATGAGAGACACATACAGACAACCTTGTGATCTAGTAAGCCTCGCTGTTTTTTTTTTAAAAAGGAAAGGATAGTAAGAAAAAAAACATTGGGTTTCAGTTTGGCTAATTCATGATTTATTCCAACCGTCTTACAGTGCATACACTCATCCACCTCACTCTTCTCTCCTGCACTACATGTTTCGGCACAAAGGTGCCATCTTCAGGTGCTTTTTGGTTTACGTTAAACTACTTCTCTGCATGCCTTGCCGTCTTCATACTAAAATAACTAAAATATATATTCATCATATATATTGATAAATATTAAATATTAAAAATATTAAAACTGTTCAGGATTTTTCATCCCTACGTCGCATCTCGATAGGTGTGACTCGCGTATTGAGATGCGACGTAGGGATGAAAAATCCTGAACAATTTTAATATTTTTAATATTTAATATTTATCAATATGTATGATGAATATATATTTTAGTTATTTTAGTATGAAGACGGCAAGGCATGCAGAGAAGTAGTTTAACGTAAATCGAAAAGCACCTGAAGATGGCACCTTGGTGCCGAAACATGTAGTGCAGGAGAGAAGAGTGAGGTGGATGAGTGTATGCACTGTAAGACGGTTGGAATAAATCATGGACATAAATCAGTGCAACAGGACGCTAAAATATAACATTGGCTAATTCTGCAAAATCCGAAACTCGTTGCATGTAGGACAAGTGAACAGCGGAACTGTTAGGAATGGTCGTAAAATGTGATGCACATTTCTGCGTTTCCTCTTCGTTTTATGTGAAGGAATGTTTTATTGTCATGCAGTTCGACCTGATTGAGGAAACAGCCTTCCTGTCTCTCTCGTTCATTCAAACCTGAATACGAGTTCGTACTCGAAAAACGAAACGCGAACAACAAAGTGGAACAGTGGACGCGTGGCTGTGGCATATGCACCGTCTTCTGCAGTAATGCGTAAGTAAACAGAGACTTTCAGTACAGTTGTTATTGTGTTCAAAGACAAATTCATTATACTATATCCAATTCACTTCTTCAGAAGGTACAAAAAGCGTAAGTGCATTATAAGCATCCGTTTCGGTTTGCTCTACTTGGGAAGAAACTGACATTTTTAGAGTTGCGAAAGATGAAATTTGTAGGATACTTAATGACTCTGTATTTACAGCTGACTCATGAATGGCTTTTCAGTTCGCGCTGCGGTGTATGTTAAGATGTGATGTGACGCTGTAGATGGAGATCTTCGGGGTGAAAGGATTGAAGATAAGGATGTAGCAGGGTGCCTTCTGAATGTTCGCAAAGATGTGCCAGACTACACGACGTCATATTGCAGAAGATTTTTATAGCCTAACTACCGTACCCTGTCTCTTTCCGGACTCCGGATCTACAGTTGTAGGCATGTATTTTTGAAGAAACTTGGTTCGGATCTCGGCTGATTTACTAATCAGTTTTGACTGAGGCGTTTCCCAAAACTGTTTCCTGTATAGCACTACATTGAAATAGGCCTCGGCTGCTTGCTTCGGATTCCTTTATGAGAGCTTAAGAGATGATTAAATTTGGGTAGTACTTGATACCACTGGGTTTAGAATGTTTTGACTTCTCGTCTCCTGTCTAAAAACTTTAAGATTAAAATATACAAACTTATTATGTTTCCTATAGATTTATGGGTTTGAAACTTGGTCTCTGAGATTAAGGGAAGAACACAGACATAGTATTGTACTTGAGAACTGCGTGCTGAGGAGAATATTTGGACTTACAAGAAATGAATAACAGGAAGTTGAAGTAAATGGCATGACGCGGAGCTTCGCAAAAAACGAGTATAATAAAATGATTAAGTCAAGGAGGATGAGATGGGCAGGGCATGTAGCACATATGTGGGAGAAGATGAATGAGTACAGGATTTTGGTGGGAAAGCCAGAAGGAAAAAGACGACACATAAGAGGGAGGATGATATTAAAATTGATCTTATAGAAACAGGTTGGGGTGCTGTGAACTGGATTCATCTGGCTTAGAAAAGGGATTGGTGCAGGGCTCTTGTGACCACAGCAATGAACCTTCGAGTTCTATAAAATGTTTTGAAACTCTTGAGCAGCTGAGTTAGTTCCCACAATTCGTGATCATCTTACTATCTTATTCAGACTTCTCAGTTGAAGCAACGTCGTTAAACGTGAGACTCCTTTCGCTTTGCTTTGGAACTGAATGTGTCGCGTTGATAGACTTCAGGGAATTACGAAGTTGGTCAGAATCAGATAGGGTATAGGAGTCAGGAGCCGAACGATGTTGCCTCGAATAATGCAACTCGTATTATTATTGTAAGCAAATTAGCGTTATTTTGTTTGTACAAGTGTCAAGACTTTGGTTCACGTGTGACATTTTCGCCGTTATGCTTCTAGTGACTGTTGGAACAACGCGCCATCGGGCGTAACAAGTTCGGCGCACTGCATTGCTTTTTATTCCAGTATTTAATCAGAGTAATCGTAGGATCTGTTCAATATTTGCAGTCGTTGTCACCTTGGTATTGGTTTTCCGTTGCTACAGAGTTATTCTATTTGGCACTGCTGTTTCCTAGGGAGCCGGAAAAGCTCAGTCGGTATAGCGACGGGCTATGGGCAGAATGGCCGGAGTTGGACTCCCAGCACCGGCAAGAAAGTACTCTGTACTCCACAGCGTCCACACCGGCTCTGGAGCCCACCCCACCTCCTGCCCGATGGGTGCCGGGTCTGTTTCCCAGGGGGTAAAGCGGCCGGGCCGTGAAGCTGACCGCTCACATCCATCTAGTGCCGAGGTCAAGAATGGTGGAGCTATACCTCCACTCCCCATACGTCTTGATGGTGTAGTAATTATTTAAACGCACAAAACTCCAGTCGTCGTGACGACTTGATCATTCTTGTGTTTACTACCTTCTTTCCTTCTCTTCTGCTTTTTCCTTTGTTATTTTCTCTGCCTTATCCGTTGTGTTTCAGCCTTTCTCTCGTCCCGCCGAACAATTTGACTCGGCCGGTTACGGTTCTGATATGTGTTCTCTGGGTGCCTGGTTCGAATCGCCTCCGGGGCAGACTGTCCTCACGTCCCTACAGGCAAATGCCCGAACAGGATCTCAAATTAGGCCATCAGCATTTCTTTCCATCAACTTTTCAAATTCACTGTTCATTTATCTTCGTGCCATTGTATTGCCTGAGGTTCCGACGGCGTCCTCAAGCAATCATAAATAGGGAAATGTCTCCCCCTTCACTTCCTGTCTGTATCCGTCTCTATCTGTCTGTGTGTCTGTCTGTCAACCCATCAGTCTTCGGCCCGTCTCCCTCACGCATGCAGGATCTCAGTATGTTCCTCTGGATGTGTCCTGTACTTCATGTACTTCATGAACAGTCTAGAAAGTGTTAACCAAGCCAGTGCTGCAGGTTCCCAGCAGTACGAGCAGTTTTACTGTGGTTACGAAACTGTTATGTCCGTAACATGAACTGTAAGTTGCAAGATGTTTCTTGCGTTATGTAACATAATGCCCATTCTGAATGTACGTAATATTACCGTAATCAGTTCTCTCTGTGTGAATAGCCATCCATGATACACAAAACTTGCATCAAATGTTTGTGAAGCAACCTGTGTTGAAATGTACAGTACACGTATCATTAACCTGTCCTACACCATACTCTACGTTCTACAGTCATCACACGTGTCGTAAATGTACTTTTTTTTTGTTTCGTGGGGTGGGGTGAGACTGAGTCCACCTGATACGTCGGCCACTAACTGGTCTGTTGTACCGGTCCCGAATGATAGATGAGTATGGAGTAGTTGGTGGAATGAGAGCTGGCAGGGGAAACCTATCCCAGTACCAATTTGTCCACCACAAATCCCACACGATTTGACCTTGGATCGAAACCGGGCCGCCGCGCGACTAGCCGTCTGAGCTATGAGCGCAGCCCATCGCAAATGCAATTGATGAATATAGAGCAGATCTGTATACTGATTCGAAGACTTATCAGATTGAAAGATAACCAAGGAAGCATTAAATATCATTTTATTGATTTATCTCTCAGAGATTTGTTTACACTCAAGGGATGTATAGCGTTAATTCTGTTCCCACTGCACTGCTTACTGGTTGGCGCTCCACGTCAGAGTGTGTGACACACTTGCGCATTTACTTCTAGGGCCCTTCATGTGTCTGTGAGCCCCAGACAGTGCGGAAACGTCTTAAGTCTCTTCGAAAAGAATAATGTTAGCCATACCCAGACTTAGTAACAAACAGTAAATTTTTATATCTGAAAACAGGAAATTAGTTGTTCTTAGAGGTCATAGTGCCGCCTTACTAAAAGTGAGTAGGAATCAAAATTTTGAAACGAAAACTCTGGAAGGTGCTCCTTATTTGCCCATGAGTGACGCCTACAGATGTTGAAATCTAACCGTTCATTTACTTTATTTTTGGGTGAATAATTACGAGCCAAGGAAAGGGGGGAGGCACAGACACACAGACAGAGAAGTAACATCATAAGCCTCATTTTGTTAGCTTACGACAATGCCCATTTCTTCTGGCTCCACTATCCGGTTTTTCAGGTGTGTTGGGAGGGGGGATACACACACACAGACAGCAAGGTGACCTCATAAGCCTCCTTTTGTTAGCCTACGGCAGTGGCCGTCACTTCTGGCTCCACTGCTCCGACTTTCAGACTTTAAGGGGCAATACACAGACAGCAAGATGATCTCATAAGTGTCCTTTTTATTTTTTTCAAAATAATGGAAGTAGGCAAAAAAGAGCATTCAGGTTGAATTTGCATTAAGAATTAATTTTCTTCTCATGGCGTTACACCTTCACATGCCTTTCTGTGAAGAGGCGCCTCCCCCTCAGCTACAGTATCATTGCACAGACGATAATTTTATCTCATTAGATTATATTAAGACTTATAAACCCATTGCTAGGCAACGACTCTGTAAACACATTCCTGCGGGAGCCAGCGCACGCAACAGTAGGACATATGTTACTAGGCAGCGGATCAGTAATGACTCCTAAAACAATACGGGATGATAGAAGATGGTGTTTTCCGTGGGGTCCGCCCCGACGCTATATAACGAGAATTTCCAAGGGAAAAGTCGTTGTTAGAAGTTGACAGAGTTCACTTGAAGAAGAGTTTATTTGAGCCAGTTGTCGAGAATTGGGTCGAATTCTGGAGATGGCGGTCGAAGGTGATTGAGGAAGGAATTAGGCTATGAAAAGAAGACTTCGCGTGTGATTTAAAGTGACAGTGAGACAGTGAAGATTGAGAACCCGAGTTCGTGTGTAACGGCGAACTAAAGGGTGTAGATTAGCGATAGCGCTGTAATGCCTGTAGTTCCGAGTGGTGTGTATAAGGTGCCAGTAAATCCAATCATCCATTCCGAAACCCGTCTGTAGTCACCCCTACCCCTGACAATTCATTGAAACAGCTTCGTTAAATAAACAAAGAATCAATTAATCTTTCATTTCCCGTTCATTGAAACAAGACCCTGAATACGGGAGAAGTCGGGCAGTGCGTCACTAATTGCTTCTTCATTTCTGTGAGCAAGCCACCATGGCCTCGTATTGAATACGTCGGTTATAGAAGTTTTAAATGTAATTATGATGACAAATCAGGATCTTGCATATCGGGGGGCTGAAATGAGTCATGTAATGTATCGTGGAATCAGTGCAGTTGGAGGGAAGACTGCTCAGCTAAGCCAAGGTAGTCTGGGCGGTACGACCCGTGGTGGGTTCCAGTGCGTTCGCCTAGAAAATTAGAAAGTCTGCAGTGAGTCACTGCGGTACGTAAGCGCAACTGTAGTTCACTGTGTACACATATCGCGTGGCGATGGAAGGCTGTGGGTTCCCAGCTGCCTCTCTCAGCGTTGTTGTGAATGGGTACCGCAGGAGTAGGCGCCATGTTCTTGTGATCTACCAGTTCGTATTATATTTAACAAGAAATTCTGGGAAGAACCAGTCGCGTACTTTCCTTTGATACGGCACAGACCGCATAGAAAACGAAACCTTCAGAAGTTCTTCGTTACCGTGGGAACGTCTTTACCGAGTTTGTTGCCACCGGAACGTGTTTACCGAACCGTTGCCTAGAGACGAAAGGATAGATACACATTACCGAACCTTTACTTGGCAAAGACAAAGGGGATACACGTGCAGACACACAGACTGATGGGAGGGATTTATGAAGTACGCCTTTGGGATGGGCTCAAGTGTCATGATACAAGTACCAAGTTTCATAAAGATTGGTTCAGACATTGAAAAGTTAGTGGGTGTTGGGGGGGGGGGCTACACAGCATGGATATTGCACAAGTTTCTTCTAATTTTTTAAATAAGGAAAGTAGGCTAAAAATGCAATACCGCATGCGTGCCAGCCCTTCTTCCTTCCACTCGTAATTACGGCTTATAGTATAACCAGCCTGGCTCCAAAATTATAGAAAACATATCCCATATATAATATCTAAATAACTCCATGGAGCTAGCCAATTTTGGGAAGCCGCCAGTTGCTCAGCTACACAGACATTTCGAAACATTTTATGAAACCCGAAGATTCATTGTCATGTTCGCAAGAGCTCATTGTTGGTGCCTCTCCTGAGTCATATGACTGCAGTCTGTAGCACCCGATCCTGTTTATCTGAGATCCACCTTAACATTATCCTCCCATCTACCTCTAAGTCTTACCAGTCGTCTCTTTCTGGCTATATCCTATATGCATTCCTCTTATTCCCATTTGCGCTACATGCCCTGCTCATCTCATCTTCTCGACTTGATCAGTCTAATTATACTTGGCGAAGAGTAAAAGTTATGAGCAGTTCTGTCCAATCTCCTGTTATTTCGTTCATCTTTGGTGCAGATACAGCGTTCTCTTCAGCACCCCGTTCTTCAGTTCTGGTAATCTGTCTTCTTCCCTTAATGCCAGAGACAAAATTTCTTTTTCTTTTTTCTTTATCTTTTTACCCTCTTGCACTTCTTATTTTTCATCTTCATCTGTTTCTCCTCTTATTTTTTGCTCTTCTGAATTTTTATGCGTCTGTCAGAAAGGTGCACGCGGTAGAGTAGTTCGTTGAGACACTATGCTACAAGCTGGAAGGTCGCGGGTTCGATTCCCGGTGAGGTCATTCGATTTCTTCAGTTGACCTAATCCTTCCAGCCGCACAATGGCTCTAGGTTCGACTCAGCCCCTAACAGAAATGAGTACCAAGAATCTTCTGGGGGCTAAAAGGCGGACGGCGCGTAAGGCTGGCAACCTTACCGCCGTCTGTGAGCCGATTGTCTAGAAGATGTGGGAGCCTTCACGGCCTGTTACAGGGATATATTTGCCTTGTTGTTACTCCTGACAGAAATGAGCGCTGTCTCAGTTACCAGTGGAAAGAGGGACGTGTACGTTCTGTGCGACAGACCACTCACGATGCGACGAGAAGTAAGTGAAGTCCTGACCTTTATCGTTCAGGGCCTGAGAGAGATCGGGCGATGTTGTCGCAGTCTTTTTCTTCTGTAGGCTTTAATCAGTGGTTCTAAATATGTCTATATAGAAACTGCATACCCAAGCTGCTCCCTGCTTTCACCCGCCAATTAACACTTCGAGCAGTCGCAATTGCCGTCAGCTGGCGACTGAGGAGACAGCCGGCCGAGATCCGCAGCAAAAACAAAGAGTAATTGTACTTGAATTATTTACTACAGTAAAATCAGTTCTTTATACTCGGTCGTGTAGCCAGCTGGTCTTTGAGTCGAGGCACCACGACTTTCACAAATTCGATTCATTCGTTGCGCATTTTCTCGCTCTGTGATCGGTGTTTAAAACCATTTGGCATCTATAGAATGTTGAGTTAGACTTATATAATGTAGCTGTTTGGATATGCAGAAAGTTGCAATGCGTCCATTGATTTGTCAAGTTTGTCATAAATAGTGGAAAACATATGATTTCGGAAGAGTTGATCGCGGACTGTTAGTGCAGCCCCGGGATATTTTCTTAAGACAGTGATGAAGACCACGGTTTTTATTCTATGGTGAGGAGCACCCTGACGAAGATTCGAATTCAGCGCTCCAGAACAGAATTGCACAGTGATATATCACGTTATGTACAATGAAACACTGTACATGAAGTCACATTCGCAGAACTGGCGACATGTAACGAAGCCGTAGTGACATCTTCAGGCACTGAAATATGTGACATTGTCACGTATGAGGGGCGTGGGTGACTAACAACAACGGGTTCGCGACTGGATGATTGGATTCATTGCCACTTCTATACAATTACAGTCGAGTATAACAGCTCCCAATCACTGGCTGCCTTAACATTCGCTCCATTCCTTGCTGGACTACGAGTGTCTTCTCTTCTGCGTGACTGACTTGGTTCTGATTTACGTGTTGGTCACTTCTTCAGCGTCCGCTGTCCGCTGGTTAGCACTCGACAGATGAACTCATAGCACCATGTTCTCAGCCTCCCTTGCAAAGCCCAACCCCCGACTGACTGCTCACTTGGAGCTCCGAAACGCGACCGCTGATTCTCAGCTGAACTCTTCTTCATAACCACTTTGGAACGACCGAATAGGAAACACCGTTTAGAAAGGGGTTGTATTGTTGCGTGCGTGTTCATTTCCGCGGGATCATTTTTACCGAGCCGTTGCCTAGCAATGAATTATTCCGGTTTTGTGGCGTCGTGTCACAATATGGATTGAATATAGGTTGTAATTATTCATAATTACTTGTAGTAAAACAAATAAACCCACTTGTTATTAAATTAATAAAACTAGTTGTGAGTTAAAGCTGTGAACCAGTTATTGTTCAGCTGTGTAACCATTTCCTGCGCCAGCTGGTTGGTCGTCTCATTCGCGTTTGGTGTCTGCAGATGTAACAGCATAGAGGTATTAGGGCGTTGATGCATTGATAGTTTTCGTGTAAACGCAATTGAATATTGTAACGTGTAGAGTTTTACGCGTGACTTTACATGACGGGCTCTGGATTTGATTATTGGATTTATTAACGCCTTATACACACAACTCGGGACTACATGAAATACAGCGCTATCGCTATTCTACACACTGTACAGTTCACCGTTACACGCGCACTATGGTTCTCAGTTCTCACTAGCCATATCCTGGCAACGGATTTATAACAGTCTCACTGTCATTACAAAGCAAATATGAAGTCTTTTTGTCACCGTCTAATTCTGTTCTTGCCATTTTCTCTCAATCACCATAATCTGTGTTCAGAACTCTACCAATTTCTTGACAACTCTCTCAAACGTCAAAGTGAAAGTCACATTGCGACTGACGGTCAGTCAGTCAGTACGTCTTGGTGTCGAGCCCAATCTGGGGCTCATGACCAGATATTTATTACTGTTTGACAGTTTAGATCTTGTTATTGTGCGGCGCCCTCTCTGACGAGAGGACTGCTCTGTCTTATGTATATCCTGCTGGTTCTTGCCAGCGCAGTCTTTCTCGGGTCCGAGTCCCTTGGGACCCCGACCATGTTTTACTCTCTCAGATTTGAGACTTCCTTTCTAATTGCCACCTACGACTCGCAGGTTCACGCTGGAGGTATTCGAACCCGCCTCCACGACCTTTGTCTCTGTAAAACCTCTCAGCACGGAACACGCAGAAAACAGCCTCTGCATTGTTGAGAAGGCTTGTTTATTGATCCCTTGCCTAGCAATGGACGTGAAATTGCTGCCCGGCTAAACTTCCGCGGGAATGTGTTTACCGAGTCGTTGCCTAGCAGCGGGTCTACACGTCACAGTACTTACTGCGATGAAGTGTATGAAATGAAAATGAGTCTTTTTAAAATAGATGCAGAACCTTATATTTTTGTTAAAAGTTTACGCTTAGTTTTATTTTGGAGCCTGAATATGACACAGTTTAGTCGAAACGTGTCGCCAATTTTGTAACATGTAATTACGCAGCATTTCTAGAGTTTCATTGGTCCCGAACTGAAGCCCAAAGTGCTACCGCTGCACTAATCTGTTTGGTTCAGTGTCGCAGATGAAAGGCACTGCTGTATTCGAAGTAAGAAGCCAGTTTGGGGTCAGAACGGATTTCCTGAATAATATGTGACAGTTCTATGTTAGGCGAACTAATGTTTGTCGATGCCATCCATCAAGTTGCTGAAGAAGAGGTAAGAAGTTTCTTGGGGGCTTCCGTTAGTCGAATTCGTTTGAAGCGCCTCGTTTTGCTGACATTCCTCACTGCCGGTATACATATATACATACACACGTAAACAACTATACTAAATCTACGAAGTGGTTAAAGTCTTACTTATTAAAGGTAAACTTACCCCTGTGCTTAATTAAGAGTGGAGGTATAGCTCTCCCATTCTTGACCTCGGCACTGGATAGAGATGAATGGTCAGCTTCACGCCCCGACCGCTTTACTCCCGGGGAAAGAGCCCCTGGTACCCATTGGACAGGAGGCTGGGTGGGTCTTAGTGTCAGTCTGGACAACGTGGAGAAAAGATTTTTTACCACACCGGAACTCAAACTCCGACCCCTCGATCATCCAGCCCGTAGCTAGTCGCTGTACTGACTGCTCTATCCCGGCTCAATAGGCATATGTAGACTGCATTTTTACTGAACTGTACACATTATGAGCTTTTCCCGTTACCTTCGCTCTGTTTGACTTACACCACTTTTGCAGATGTAACGTAAGCTGGACCCAGCAGCCGAGCGAGCACAAAACAGACATTCAAATAGATTGAGAGATTTTATTAGGGGCTCCTTCGGTACCCCTCTTCTTACATTCTAACTCCTCTGTTTAGTTTCTTCTCCTCTCTTCTTCATCTTCCCTCTCCCTTGAAGTAGCCTCTGTTAGTGTTTTGTCTTTTCTCCCATTCGTAAGGCCACTGTTTCATTACTGTATCACTCGATTTCCCTCATTCAGTCATTATTTCTGCGCCCTTGCAACATGGCCCTTTTAAGGGCTGGCGTTCTTTAGGCTGTTCCCTTTATCCTGTTGATGAAATAACTGGAGGCCGATCAGAGAGGCCGCGCGGTCTAACGTATGAACCGTCTTCGCCCGCTTGAACATTGGTGTCGTAGGTTCGAATCCCACTTTTGGCATGGATGTCTTTGTGCGTTTCTTCTATGTTGTGTTGTTCTGTGTGTAGGTAGCGGCCGTGCGACGATCTGATCCCCCATCCAAGGAGTCCTGCCGACTGCGTATGGATTAAGAAACTGAAAAAACGGTCAAGGTCCACGAGGACTGTAGAGCCATAGATAGAAACAACGGGTGGCTGGGGAAAATTCCTTAATGAGGAGCTTCATAACGTCTGTTCTTCGCCAAATGTAATTAGAATGACAAAGTCAAGGAGGATGAGACTGGCGAAGCACATAGTGCATATAGGTGGAAACGGAATGTAGATAGGTGTGATAGCCTGAAGGAAAGAGGCCACTAGGAAGATCTAGACATAGGTGGGAGGGTGATATTAATATGGCTCTTAGGGGAATAAAATGGGGTGGTACGGACTGTATTTATCTGGCTCAGGTTAGGGACAGTGGAGGGTTCTTGTGAACACGGCAATGAACTTGCGTGTGCCGTAAAATGTTTGGAAATTCCTGAGTAGCTGAGCGACTGGCGGCTTCTCGAGAAGGATTTGGCTCCATGGAGTTAGTTTCTTGAATATAAGAATGATGCCGGACAAGCACTGTGCAGTATCATGCTTCGTGTTATGTTTTGTCCACGAAGTTTATGGTGTGAACGTTAACATGTTCATGGCAATTATTAATATAATTCTCCCACTAATTTTGTGAAGTGAATGTAAACACGTTTACAGCGTGTGGTGATGCAATACTGGCCTCCTATTGGCCGGTCGTCGGGCAAATTTCCGTGAGGTCGGTTTCGGTTTCGGTTTCCTGCAGCAGAATAACAGACGAGTGGAGTTGCGCGATTCCCAGAGTCGTGAGTCAGTAAAACAACATGGTCATGAGTCCCGCGGGATTCGGAAGAAAGAATGGCTATACTGACGAAGGCCAGCAGCAGTTTACCGGACAGACACGAAATCAGTAGGATCTGCAGATTTGGAGACAAGATGGGGGCACCAAGTTCCCTCGAAGCATCTGTAACACAGCGTCCTATCTCAGAAGACAGTAACCTGGAGCGTATTACAACTCGCGTAAGCAAATGAACGGGATTACAGCAGCTCGGATATGAAGACTTGTGTGACAAAGAGGGGAATCTACTGAGAGACCAGTTATGGGATTCTGATGATAATATTAAACTTATCTTTCTTTCGGAGTTCTGCCTCCAATAGCTGCGGTACTCAAGTACAGTCAATGACAGCTTTGTTTTTAGTGCCTACTATTCACCACCTACTGCTGAGGTCAAGAAAGTTGGACCTATGCGTCCATTCCTCCACATGTCGTCGTTGCATCTCTCTCTCGTTCCTGTTGCTCCAACTCTGGATCATAGGGCATCCATGAAACACTCTGTTTCACCTCAGTTTATTACTCATAAAACAGCCGGTAGGACCCCTTGGGCGAGAGATCAGCCCGTCGCAAGGCCGTTACCTACACAGGACAAAAGACAAACAGAATAAACGCAGATAGACATCCATGCTTTGAGTGGGACCCGAACCCATGATCCCACTGTTCGAGCGAGCGAAGACAGGTCATGCCTCAAACCGCGCGCCCACTGTGATCGGCCTTCGTGGCATAGGGCTTAATAAGTTAAGCGCAGGAACACCCTTACCTCTACCTCTACGTACCACGCAGGTATTACTTACTTACTTACTTACTTACTTATTTACTAATGGAACTGAGCTCTTCTTGAGGAGCCTGCAATTCTACAGCTACTCAAGAATTTCCCAGCATTTTATGGAACCCGAAGGTTCATTACTGTGTTCACAAGAGCCCACCACTTGTCCCTATCCTGAGCCAGATCAGTCCAATCAATAACATTCCATTCTATCTCTCTAAGGTCCATTTTAATATTGTCCACCCACCTACGCCTTGGTCTTCCCAGTGGTTTCTTTCCTTCTGGCTTTCCCACCAGTATCCTATATGCATTCCTCGTCTCCCCCATTCATGCTACGTGCCCTGCCCATCTCATCCTGCTTGACTTGATCATTCTAATTATACTTGAGAAGAGTACAAGTTATGAAGCTCCTCATTATGCAGTCTTCTCCAACCTCCTGTCACTTCATCTCTCTTAGGTCCAAATATTCTCCTCAACAGCCTGTTCTCAAACACCCATAGTCTATGGAGGTATATGATATAAAAATAAAGAGATGTGGTTGGGAACTGGGTGGCGTGGCAGGCCTCGGTATTCTATTATCGTCTCCGTTATAAAGATGCTAGGCCCCGCCCACTTGTGACGTAGGAAACTCCATAAGAATGTAGCGCTGTTACCAAATCATAATTTTGAAGTCGGAACATCGACAGATGTATTGTATTTGCAAGCTTGCAGAGCTAGGGAATATACGAGAATGCTGTGATGGTAGAGGAACAATACTCATATGTGCAAACTGACTGTGCACCTGGCAAACACATTGTCAGTCAATGCTGTTTCGATGCGGACAGCCCTGAGCGCTGATACAAGAGTCCATACTAGTACAATCGCGGCAGGAGTTTAGGGGAGCTAAACTTTCGCCTTCTGTCACCAGCTGGTTAGTACAGTGAACACAGATGTAAGTCATTTATATTCAGTTGTAGAGACTTTACCCGCATCCATATTTCCATGATCATTATATACTTAGCATATCGTCCCAGAACTCCGATAGGCAGTGTTATCTGTAATCACATTGATGATGAAATTAGTGATAGGCCTACCTGATTTTCGAAGTCTCGGGGCTATCAGTCGATAAGATAACGTCCAAAGAAGTTGGCGTATGCCGACGAGGCTGTTGGCTTTCTTTCGGTTTAGTTCTGCTACGAGATGCAAAGAGTGGGACAGAGCTGATCACTGGCTTCCACATAACGGCGAGGATAGCAGTACGTAGTACCTGCAGGCACGAAGCGATGCGGTCCAGGATTTCATTCGCGTGTCAAATAACCTTTTAGATTACAGCACTAGGCCAACGAATATGAATTCTTAGGCTTCGTAACTTATAGTTTCACACTATATAATCTCGATTACTTTCCTTATTATATAAGGGCACGCGGTAGCTTAGTTGGTTGAGGAACTGTGCTACAAGCTGGAAGGTCGCAGGTTCGATTCTCGACGTCATTGGATTTTTAAACTGACCTAATCCTTCCGGCTGCACTGTGGCCTTGAGGTCGACTCAGCTTCTAACAGAAATGAGGACCAGGAATATTCCTGGGGAGTAAAGGGCAGCCTATGGTCCTTCATAGCCTGTTACAGGGCTTTACCTTCATATACGAGTATAGTATATATAACACTCCATGTCCTCACACAAGTTGCAAAGTGCATTGATGCTGACGGTGGGATTTTCGGAAATGCGTTATACTAGATAAACTGAACCAATTTGAACAGTAAATACCGGTATTATAAACAGTACATAATATCTATTTCTTATCATCAGGTTTGGAACTGTACAGTGCAATAGCTCTATCTCGGAAACCGCAACGGGACACATGTACATATACAGTTTTTTTGCTTAGAATGATCGATTCTGTGACCTACCAGAATATTGACCTTTTCTCCTCCTGAGACACTTTGTGTGTTTATATATATATATGCTACAACACGTTTCGGCCACTGGCGCCATCGTAAGATATATATCCGTTAAATTGGCTACACTGTAGTTTGATACGTGAAAAAAGTCTAAAAAGTTTTTTAACCCAAGTTCGATCCTTGTTAAAATAATTTACAATTCATGTATTACGCATTATTTCATCTATTCTTCTTTTGATACGTTCCGTTTGTTGCTGTTTGCAGTCTTGGGCAGCGACATGTATATTTATTTAGTGTTTTTGGTTCTGTGTGCTGTGGTGCCTAGTGTGTGGACTATGGCCGAAACGTTGTGATCTAGGCGTATATGAAACATAGACTAAATTGTGTTTAACCAATTCTCTTCGACTGTGTTACGTATATAATGTATGTATATATATGTTTGAAGTGCTCAACTAATGCAGCAGGATGCTCAAATACAGTATTCCTTGAAGAGTACTATATCCTGGGTTATAAAGCAGCATAATCCGTTCGAAGTCAACCGATGTTTCAGAGGAACACATCGCCTCCATCTTCGTGGTAAAATAAGCATATTTGCTTTCACACTGGTGTCCTTCTCGACTTATTTAACCCTGAAGGTGGAGGCGATATATTCTTCCGAATCGTCGGTTGACTTTCAACCGACTACACGGCGTTACACCCCAGAATACCGTACTCTTCATAGCCTCAGATCCGACACAATAATCGTTACTTATCATACGTGTAAGTAAATTTTGTCTTTGTCGTTGTTAAAGCAGACCGCAGTGGCACGTTTCGCTGGTTTGGGTCTCCGTCCCGTATGTCTAGCATCTTCGTCGTCGGGTATACATTTCTTATACACGTTAACGCTGAAGGAATTGAAGGAGCACCAGAACGAGTCAAACTTATCGACCTGTCAGAAGTATTGTAACTGCCTTGCCAGAGAAACCAGACCTCTGCTAACATCCACCGAACACTCACCAGCCTCGATTTCATTCCAGTTTCTTCTCAAGCATGGCGACTTTCCTTGACATTTTAGCTGCTTCATTATCATTATCTCTTGATATGCATTGGCTAGGAGCCGGGATAGCTCAGTTGGAACAGCGACAAAGCTACGGACTGGACGACCGACGTGTTAGAGTTCGATTCCCGGTGGGGAAGATATTTTTCTTTTCTCAGTAACATCCAGACCGGCTGTTGAGCCCACCGTCCCTCCTGTACAATGGATGCTGGAAACTGTTTCCCCATGGATAAAGCGGCAGGGGCGTGAACCTGACCACTTCATTCCATCTAATGCCGAAGTTAATAAGAATCGTGGAGCCATACCTCCCCCATATGTCTTAATGGCGTTATGCTTAATTAATTAAGTCCACGGATAACTTTGCCTTTATCTCTCACACTGGGTGTAGTTTCAGCACTTTGTAGCTATATCGTATTTCGCGCAACGAAACTGGCAGTAGAAGACAAGTGGTATAAGTGTATAGCATTCCTATTTTTATGTGTCCTACGTAACGCAGAAGTGTTCTGTTGCCAGAAATGTGTCCTTATATGCAGTGCTGCAGTGCACGAAATGACGATCTCCCAACTGCCTCGTGTGCTGTTAGATCTGAAGCAAAGAGCTTGCAAGAGTTCGTGAACCTCTCGAGTATGTAGATTGCTTTCAGGTTGTTCCAACGCGATTTAGGGAAGCGGAGCCATGGATGGTCTGTACATGGGATTGCCTGATAAATCTACCGAAGGATTGCATTTCTATATAGAGCTTTTCCCTCCCAGGAGGCCCACCAGTACCGTCTCAAAGAAGCATTAGAAGTGTGTATACATGGATGTACCTACTAGCCCCATTCACGACTGGAGGTTCAACTTACGGCTCAGAATTCTCTGTGGAAACTCAGTTCACGGGCCGCTTCTGTTGGAATAACGTTCTGCATTGCATCTAAGTTTACAGCAAGCGACAAGATACTCGTATAAATGTTTGGAATTAATTTGTAGTCTTACATGGCATTTGTTGTGGGTTACTGTACAGCGCTGTCAGTAGCTGTAGTACACAGCGTAGAATGATAGGATGATGGATAAATGATGAATTGAAAAGGACTTGGAAGAAATTCGTCGTGGAGTAATTTAATATATTGTAGCTTGCAGAGCCGTTACTATGCGACGATCGCGAAATAAGCGAATATATCAGAGACGTTTCTAGGCAACGGCTCGATAAACACCTTTCCGCAGCAACGAATCGACGCGCAACAATAGAGGTGATATTGAAAACGGGGTTTTCTACTCGGTCCTTGCCGAAGATTCATAAAGAAGACATTTGGGGGGACCAAGTCAAGTCACTGCAGGAGTCTGTGAGGAGAGGACTTGAGCGCGTGAAGAAGATGAAGCCATTGCCTGGGAACGGACGATGAAGACACAGCTGCCTGGGAAAGGCTTAGCGGGTGCTGTGGTAATTTGTGAATTGTGGAGATTGGCGGTGGCGCTGTAATTACTTGCATTTCCTGGTCATGCGTATGTGTTCAAGCCCCTTTCTATAGTCACCCCCTACTACGTGACAGTAATACCTCGGTATTTAACCGGAGGAAGTGAGGAAAACAACAAAAAACTTTAGTCAATGTAGCCGAGATTCAAACCGAACGCCTCCAGAATATATATCAAAAGCATTACCGCTTGAGTCGACCTACTAGGTGTCTCAGTAATAGAAATAAGTTCTTCCTCTGCCGTTCGTACATTAACAGTGCAGATAGATCTGTCCGCAGAAGGTACCACTGTCTTGGACCGGCCAGACGAAATGAGTGACAGGCGTGAGGAGCTGCTGAAAGGGCAACGCAGGCAATCTGTGCTACATTTCCATTTCCCACTGGTTGAAATCCTACCACGACCTTGTGGTCTGCGGCAAGGAAGATGTTGCCTCACAGATCCTTCGAGTAACGGCAGGAAATTCCGTGAGAGTTTGTATCTGAAATTTTGGTTTCTTAAGTCCTTAGTCTTTTGTTAGACTTGAAAGGATTCTGACGATGGTGTATACTGTACTTCTTTTAGCTTATTTTGGACTTCACCCATCGTCCGGTATATAAAAAAGACAAAAATACCACAATACCGGACGATGGGTGAAGTCCAAAATAAGCTAAAAGAAGTACCTTAGTCTTTTGTTTCCTCTGTGTTCGGCGAATAATTTCGTATGCTCATTACTGACGTCTCATTTCAGGTGCTTTAGAAGGCGAAAATATCGGGATTTCCATTTGGAGAACTGTTGAGTGCAAGAAGGAAGTCAACACAGTAACTGTGTTAGAATTACGGTGTTCCGGGATATAGATTTCAAAAGGTAAAACTATCCCTGTAACAAGCCGTGGAGGCCCATACGGTTACGAGACGTCGAGGCTCACAGATGGCGGTGAGGTGGTGAACCTTACGCGCCGGCCCCTCTTTACTCCCAGGAAGATTCGTGGTACTCGTTTCTGTTAGAGGCTGAGTCGGCCCGGGACCATAGTGCGGCTGAAGGATTAGGTCAATTGAAAAATTAGATGATTTCATCGAGAATCGAAACCACGACCTTCCGGCTTGTAGCATAGTGCTTCAGCCAACTACGCTATCGCGTTCCTAAATTATTCATGGAAGTATATGGATGTTGTGATAGATTTTGTACGCTCTGCAAGCAACAGAATAAGAAAATTTACAGAAATGCTTATGTTTTCAACGTCTCCTTAGTTTGGAGGAATTCCAATTGGCACAGTTCTTGGTTTATGCATCTCGGGAAATTTGACGATCCAGTAATAAGATACACTTGATCAAGGAAGCATTTAAACCATGAAATGATTTTGGCAATTCGGTTGAATTGAAGGGGGGATGTGCACAGAGGCGTGTCATGAGAAATCCAGTATATGTAGACAGGAAGCTTAGGCCTATAAATACAATTAGACGTGTCGACAACCTCATGGAAACATCTGCAAGGTGGACAGGAAGTTGCTAAGTTAAATATACTTGAGTGGTTTCCTGATCGGGGTTTAACACTGTTGTACCCTAAGTAACATGCCCCTTCTTCGCCAAGGGTTTCTTAAAATAAATTGTACTGAACTAATCGAGACGCTGATTCCTGATATCGCGCCCGCTCTCTAAAATGCTAAGTCAACGTAATCCTTTGAAACCGCAGCGCACTTCTGCGCAGGTCCTGTTATGGAAGATGTGCAGGAGAGAAGATTCTGATGATGATGGAGGAAGAGAAGGCTGAGAAAATAAAAAAGGGGAGAAGGAGAAGAAAAAGTAGCGTGGCGGTGGTGGCGGTGGTGGCGGTGGTAGTCGTCGTAGCAGCAGCAGTAAAAAAAAGCAAAGCCATCCCTGTAACCGGCCGTGGGGGCCCATAGGGCTGTGAGACGTTGAGCCTTCCACTTTTTCTAGACAATCGGCTCACAGGTGGCGGTGAGGTTGTCAACGATTTTGCCAGTGAACACCGAAATGTAAAAGAGAGAGACGATACAGGGATGGAAGGACCATTTCTGATTTGGACCTTGCTGTCGGAGAAGACCAGTAGGCATGATGACGATGATGATGATTATGATTGTGTAACAAAACAGTCCTGATTCAGGTGCCTTCTTCTATACAGGGTGTCCCAGGAGGAAAAGTCAATATTCTGGGTCATAATATCGGTCATTCTAAGCGAAATGCCTATATGTGTATACATGTGTTCTATGCCGAACGGTTTCCGAGATAGAGCTATTTCACTGTGCCCTCTACAGACGAGCAACACGCCATGTCCTCACACGAGTTGCAAAGTGCATTCATGTCGACGGTGGCATTTTCGAAAACATATTATATTGAGTAAACTGTACCAACTTTGTCACTTGAACAATAAATAGCGGTATTAGAAACAGTACGTAATATCTCTTTCTTATCAAAAATTTTGGAACTGTACAGTGAAATAGCTATCTCGGAGAACCCGTTCGGAATAGGACACGTGCAAATTATCCCGTATGGAGGTTTTGCCTGACTAACAATAACGGGCTCTGGGTTGGATGACTGGATTTATTGGCACTTCGATTACAATTACAACCAATTATAACAGCTCCCAGTCAATGACTGCCTAAGACTGGCTCCATTCCTTGCTGGACCACGAGTGTCTTCTCTTCTACAGTGACGATTGACGAACGAAGATTCACTTGCAACTGAACCGTCCTGAACTGTCCCAACTTTCAGGCGAACCGAATATAGATTACCATCTGCAAGAGTTCGTGTATTACTCTGTTTTATTCATTGCTACGGGAACGTGTGTTTGGCGAGCCGTTGTTTAGCAGTGGACTTCCGCTCTGGCCCCACTATTCCGGTTTTCAGACGTTATGTCAGATCATACACTTTTTTGCTTAGAATGACCGATAACTATGACCTACCAGAATACTGACCTTTCCTCCTGGGATACTCCATGTACACTTCCAAATGTATATGAGACGGGAACATTACTTTTTTCATTCCAGCGTACGCGCCCCCCCCCGTTTGTGAGCAAAATTGTGCTTTCAGTATTTAATATTAATGAGGGAAAATTGCATGCTCACTATTATTTTCAAGGATGTGTAAGA